>NC_137044.1:29666539-29676539 GCF_032717465.1 Coenobita brevimanus
ACATGCATTCACTTACATTGACCAACCTGTGAACACATACAAACAACAAATATACCTGTATACATGCATACTTATACGTACAGCAAGATACACAAGTTTCCGAAATGCAAAAACTCCTACGTACACATACGCACACATCCGAATGTCTACAGGGCAACCTAAGGTACACACAACTAATTAAAGTACACACGGTAGAACAGGTCTACACGTCTGAGAATGGTCTACTGTATGTACACATGTACTGAGAGAGAGAGAGAGAGAGAGAGAGAGAGAGAGAGAGAGAGAGAGAGAGAGAGAGAGAGAGAATGGTGAGGTACGATCAGGCTACAAAACAGATATTATAGCGAGTTTTCATCCCAGTCTCTCTCTCTCTCTCTCTCTCTCTCTCTCAGCACATCAGGTACAAAATATGCAGCTTCTTAAGTGTCCTGTCGACCGAGAAAATTGTAGAGAAAACAGATAAAACACCTTGAGAGAGAGAGAGAGAGAGAGAGAGAGAGAGAATGTTGTTGATGAACCCTGGTCTGTCTGGCTGAGCAGGCACATCAACCGCAGGCAAGCGACAGTCTGTGCAGGGCTGTCCTGTGCAGTGAACCAATGTTCTTTTGCTGCAGACAGTGATTTGCCACAGCGAGGCGCGGGTAACAACGTACAGGATTGGTTCCCGGATGGACGCCGCCGCATCTGCGTCTCCACCCAGTTAACAGAGGCACTAAAGTCGGCTTGCACATCACCCCGTTATCTAGTTATATGGTTACCACCCAGCGTTGTAAATGGCACCCTGGGTTACAGGAAGCTATTAGGCTTGTCACTCAGTGTAGAGTCACCTGATGTGGAAAGAAGAGTAATGAAAGTGACAGGAAGGAGAGGGAGAAGCAGGAAGTGAAGAGGGTAGACACAAAAACTGAATGTTAAAGGTGAAGGAAGAAGCAGGCAGCACTACATCAGGTGAGTGGATGATGGTCGCCACCACCTACCACCAGAGAGAGAGAGAGAGAGAGAGAGAGAGAGACATTGAGGGAAGCCTTATTTAGATTATGAAAATAATTCTAAATAAAAGTGTCGAGAAACTACTTACGGAAGAATAGTGAGAAAGCTTTCAGGAGGATTTGAAGGAAGCCCTGTGTGTGTGTGTGTGTGTGTGTGTGTGTGTGTGTGTGTGTGTGTGTGTGTGTGTGTGTGTGTGTGTGTGTGTGTGTGTGTGTGTGTGTGTGTGTGTGTGTGTGTGTGATATACAAAGACTGCATTATAAGCTAAATAATGTAGTATTCAGTGACAAATTCTGTGTCTCTTCTCTGTCTTGTCTCTGTCTCTCTTCCCTCTCTAGTTTTCCCTTCTTTTACCTTTCCTTCTTTTCTCAATTTTTTCTCTTCTCTTCCTTCCCTCTCCTCTTTCTTCCCCTCCTCCTCTTCCTTCCTCTCTACCTCTCCTTTCCTTCCTCTCTTCCTCTTCTCTCCCACTTTTCCTCCCTCCCTCCTTTCTTTCTCACTTTCTCCCTTGTTTTCTCTCCTTTCTGTTGTTCTTTTACACAATATAACTCAGATTTTCGTCCCTTTTCAGTTTATATCACACAGCCAGTAGCAGAAAGTGTACATCCATGCCATAGCACTTCTTCGTGACTAGCATCATATTCTCATGTTAATTAACTGGTTCAAGGCAGCATGCAAGAAGGAGAGATGGCAATTTTAGGCCAAGTTAGAGTGAAGGAAGTGAAGTGTTCCTTCTTCCCTCACCTCCCTCTACGCTTGTCCTCCCTTCCCTTCCCAACTCATCCCTTCCCATCCTCTTCCCATTCCCAACCAATCCCTTCCCTTCCCTTCCCTTCCCATCCCTTCCCTTCCCTTCCCATTCCCAACCAATCCCTTCCCTTCCCTTCCCTTCCCTTCCCATTCCCAACCAATCCCTTCTCTTCCCTTCCCTTCCCTTCCCATCCCCTTCCCATTCCCAACCAATCCCTTCCCTTCCCTTCCCTTCCCTTCCCTTCCCTTCCCATCCCCTTCCCATTCCCAACCAATCCCTTCCCTTCCCTTCCCTTCCCTTCCCTTCCCATTCCCAACCAATCCCTTCCCTTCCCTTCCCTTCCCTTCCCTTCCCATTCCCAACCTATCCCTTCCCTTCCCTTCCCATCCCCTTCCCATTCCCAACCAATCCCTTCCCTTCCCTTTCCTTCCGCTCCCAGCCCGTCCCAATTCCATCCCATCCCTTCCCACCCCTTCCTTTCCCTTCCCATGTATCTCCCTCCATACCCGTTCATCCCTTTTTCAACCTATCCCATCGCATCCCATCACATCACATCCCTTCCATCCCCTTCCCATCCTTTCCCTTCTCTTCTCTTCCTATCCCTTCCATCCCCAATCCATCCCTTTCCAATCGCTTCCCTTCCCTTCCACCTCCTTCCCATCCCTTCCCTTCGCTTCCCTTCCTTTTCTATCCCATTCCTTTCCCTCCCTCCCCCATCCCTTCCCTTCCCTTCCCTCCCCTTCCCATCCGGTCGCGTCCCACCTCATCCCATCTCTTCCCCTCCCATCCTTTTTTTCCCTTCCCTTCCTTTCTTTCCTGCCTTTACTTTCCTTCCCTCCCATCTCTTCCTTCATCCTTACTGTTCCTTCCTGCCTCCTAATATTCCACTTTACTCTCTCACCATTTCGCTCCCCGATGCACCCTCTCTCTCTCTCTCTCTCTCTCTCTCTCTCTCTCTTCTTTCCTACTGTGAAAAACTTGTAAAGAAGAGTAAGAGTGAGCGAGAGAGCGTAGGAGGGAATGATGGCGCCACTCAGGAAATATAGGCTTAGAGAGAGAGAGAGAGAGAGAGAGAGAGAGAGAGAGAGAGAGAGAGAGGGAGAGGAGGGAGGGGAGGCAGGGTAAGTAGTTTGTCTGTAATGGTGGTTGTCGCTTGTTGGAGTCTGTTTAATTGGGTTGTGTCGATTAGGGAGGAGGAGGAGGAGGTGGAGTAAGAATGGGAGATGATGATGATGATGATGATGATGATGATGGTGATAATGATAAAGGTAATGATGGTGGTGATGACAATGATAATGATGATGATGATGATGATGGTGATGATGATGTTGATGGTGATAATGATAAAGGTAATGATGGTGGTGATGGTGGTGATGACAATGATAATGATGATGTTGGTGATGGTGATGATGATGTTGATGGTGATAATGATAAAGGTAATGATGGTGGTGATGGTGGTGATGACAATGATAATGATGATGTTGGTGATGGTGATGATGATGATGATGATGATGACGATGGCGATGACAGTGACTAAGGAGGAGGAGGAGAAGTAGTGGCAGTGATAATAGGTGATGATGATGATGATGATGATGATGGGGAGCAGCAGGAGATGGAGGAGGAGGAAAGGAAGAAGGGGTGAGAACAAGAGAAAAAAGTGAGAGAAAGTGAGAGAGTGAGAAAGAGAATTACGGTGGGCCTAACATTTAATTATATTGAAGATCTAACAGTTGTGACGACCCGACCCCAACACGGAGAGAGAGAGAGAGAGAGAGAGAGAGAGAGAGAGAGAGAGAGAGAGAGAGAGAGAGAGAGAGAGAGAGAGAGAGAGAGAGAGAGAGAGAGAGAGAGAGAGAGAGAGAGAGAGAGAGAGAGAGAGGCAACGCATCAGAATTTAATCAGAAAACGAGAAGGATTTGGAGTTTGTGGAGATGAGAGACAAGTGAGGGAAAGAAGGAAGGAAGGAAGGAAAGAAGGAGGGAAGGAAGGAAGGAAGGAAAGAAGGAATGAAACAAGGAAGGAGGGAAGGAAGGAAGGAAGGAAACAAGGAAGGAAACAAGGAAGGGAACAAGGAGGGAAGGAAGGAAGGAAAGAAAGTAGGAAGGAAATAAGGAAGGAAGGAAGGAAGGAAAGAAGGAAGGAAGGAAGAAAGGAAGGAAGGAAGGAAGGAGAGAAGGAAAGAAGGAAAGAAGGAAGGAAGGAAGGAAGGAAAGAAGGAAGGAAGGAGGGAAGGAAGGAAGGAAAGATAGAAAGGAAGAAGGAAGGAAGGAAGGAAGGAAGGGAAAAAGAAAGGAAAAAAGCAGACTGTGGAGAGAGAGAGAGAGAGAAGAGAGAGAGGGGGGGGGTAGTGTGCGTTTTTTAAAACTATAGTTTTGTTTCATATTTTCCATTTACCGCAAATACAAAACACTCTCTCTCTCTCTCTCTCTCTCTCTCTCTCTCTCTGGGTGGGGGTGGAGCCTCAGTCAGTCAGTGTCAACGAAATATAAATAATCAAACAGATCTCTGCCCCAGTTCAGGGTCGGCCTCGCGTCCTGTTGAAGAGCAGACTATTGATCTAACCACTTGACTGGCCAGAAAGGCAGGAAGGAAGGGCAAGGGAGTCCATCTATTTTGTCTGCCATAATATCTACCTGCCTATTAACACTCCCAGGCTCCTATGACCCACCCTGGCCCTGAACTAAAGCCTCTGCCGATAGATACAATAGTACACTGCACCTCAACTGTTGTATCTATCGACCTATAATTTATTTGGCCATCTATCTATCTATATCTACCTGCCTATTAACACTCCCAGGCTCCTATGACCCACCCTGGCCCTGAACTAAAGCCTCTGCCGATAGATACAATAGTACACTGCACCTCAACTGTTGTATCTATCGACCTATAATTTATTTGGCCATCTATCTATCTATATCTACCTGCCTATTAACACTCCCAGGCTCCTATGACCCACCCTGGCCCTGAACTAAAGCCTCTGCCGATAGATACAATAGTTCACTGCACCTCAACTGTTGTATCTATCGACCTATAATTTATTTGGCCATCTATCTATCTATATCTACCTGCCTATTAACACTCCCAGGCACCTATGACCCACCCTGGCCCTGAACTGAAGCCTCTGCCGATAGATACAATAGTACACTGCACCTCAACTGTTGTATCTATCGACCTATAATTTATTTGGCCATCTATCTATCTATATCCGTCTGTCTGTCTGTCTCTATGTGTCTGTTTATGATTGCTTTCCTCCTCTTACCTTCTCACTTTTTTGTCTTGCTCTCTCCTCAGTCCTCCATTCCTCCTCCTCCTTCTCCTCCTCCTCTTCCTCCTCCTCCTCCTCATCATCATCATCATCATCATCATCTTTCATTTTTATTCCTCCTCTTCATTATCATCCTCTTCCCTTTTACTTCTCCTCCATCTCGTCTTCTTCCATCTCCTCCTCCTCCTTCTCCTCCTCTTCCATCTCCTCCTCCTCCTCCTACTCTTGCTCTTCCATCTCCTCCTCCTCCTCCTCCTCCTCTTGCTCTTCCATCTCCTCCTCCTCCTCCTCTTGCTCTTCCATCTCCTCCTCCTCCTCCTCTTGCTCTTCCATCTCCTCCTCCTCCTCCTCCTCCTCTAAGTCCACTAATGTGATAATATCTGATATACTCCCAAGGATCAAGGCAGAAAATAGTTTCTATGATACGGCCTTCAGCACAAATAACCGGCTCAAATCTCTCTGCACGCAAGAGGGAGTCGACTTTGTCAATCTGTGGGACCAGTTTTACGAGCAACATACTCTATTCCAGAAAGATGGTCTCCATTTGAACTCAGTAGGAGCGGCACGGCTAGGTAGACTTCTACACGATAAAGTCGCCCTCTTCAGATCAAAAAACGCGGCACGTCCAGGAACAGTAACCTTAACGTAAATACCCACAAAGTCAGATCACCAACTGTTCGGAACGGAATTAGAGTCTGCTATGCTAACGCACGTAGTCTACGTAACAAGTTTGAGGATTTAGAATCTCTAATTTACCTAGAAAATTATGACATCATTGGCATCACAGAGTCCTGGATTAACACATCTGACCGTGACTTTCTAGCGGAATACTCACTAACAGGATACAATATTTTCAGCTGTGAGCGACCACATCGAGCTGGTGGCGGTGTTTTACTATATGTGAAAACTAGTCTCCATCCCCTTGTGCTATCCAAACCCAGTATTGCCAACATAGATGCCAGTTATGTTCAGCTAAGTATTAATTCACACAAAATAAATATATGTCTCATCTATCGTCCTCCAGCACAGTCAACTGAGACAGATGAAAAACTTTATGATCAAATTGCGGAAATCTGTTGTCAAGAGGATAGCGTAATTTTTGGAGACTTTAATCTACCGGTAACAAAGTGGGGTGAACCACTGACGGCACACTCAGGACAAGAACTTTATACGAATCTTCAAGAAAGCGCCCTTTCCCAACACGTACAATACCCAACGAGAGGAAACAATATCCTAGACATTATCTTGACTACAAATGATAACCTAGTCAACAACGTTGAAATAGGACCTGAATTTAGTTCCAGTGATCATCGAATTATACAGTTTAATATTACTACTGAAAAAGTAAAAGACACGGAGAGCAAAGAAAAGGTCCCAGATTATCGTAGAGCTAATTTCAACAGGCTCAGAGCGCTACTTGCAACTGCAGATTGGAATCAAATGTCTGAAACCGATGACATAAACCAAGCATGGGAAATATTCACCGAAAAATTTAATGAAGTGGTAAAGTCATGTGTGCCACTACGTAACAGACGTCCAGCTGGAAATAGTAAACCAAAGTGGTGGTCCAGTGAAATAAAAAGTAACTTAATAGCCAAAAAACAGGCATACCATAAATATAAAGCTACACAAAATAATGATGATAAATTACAGTATGATAATCTACGCCGCATATTGAAAAGACTTATTAAACAAAGCAAAAGAGCACTGGAGATCCACATTGCTAATACGTGCAAATCAAATCCTAAAGAATTTTACAGTTACATTAGAAAGAAAAAGGTTATGACTACATCAATAGGTCCTCTAGAAACAAACAATGGCAAACACACTGAAAATGAGGTCGAAATGGCAAACATTCTTAACGATTACTTTGCGTCTGTTTTTACAGTAGAAAACACCACCAGAAACCTACTGTTACCCACAAACCAAGCAAATAGCACAGTCCTTAGTAACTATGCTATCCATAATAAAGATATCCTTTCAACCATAAATAGTACGGACATAAACAAAACCCCTGGCCCCGATAAAATATCACCGAGAATTCTCAAAGAAGCAAAACATGAGTTACTGCTGCCACTCTCTGTCTTATTCAATAAATCATTAAGTACTGGGAAAGTTCCACGCGAATGGAAACTAGCAAATGTAACACCAATTTTCAAAAAAGGAAATGAGTCGCACCCAGGAAATTACAGACCAATCAGCTTAACATCAGTAGTGTGCAAGTTAATGGAAAAAATCATAAGAGATAAAATAGTTAATTATCTAGAAGAAAATAATATAATTAAAGACTCGCAACATGGATTCAGACATCGTCGTTCATGCTTAACTAACTTACTGGACTTCTTCCATGATGTTTACAAATCATACGATGACTCAAGAGCAGTAGATATAATTTACCTCGACTTTCAGAAAGCATTTGACACTGTCCCTCACAAGCGTCTCATGAGAAAAATAGAAGCACATGGAATAAAATGAAAGACGCAATAATGGTTACAAGACTGGCTGTCAAACCGAAAACAGCGAGTTGTGATAAACGGAAAGGAATCCAAATGGCGTAATGTGATCAGCGGCGTTCCCCAAGGCTCAGTGCTTGGACCGATACTTTTTATTATTTATATAAATGACATTGATGAGGGTCTAAATTGTAAAGTATCCAACTTTGCAGATGATACTAAAATAACCAGTATAGTCACTTCAAAATTACAGTGGCAGCAGTTACAAAATGACCTTAATACTTTAGCAAGCTGGGCAGAAAAATGGCAAATGAAATTCAACACAGAAAAATGTAAAGTACTTCATATTGGAAGTAACAATGTCCATGCAAATTACAAAATGAACAATATTCAGTTATCAAGTACAGACAGTGAAAAGGATCTTGGTGTGATAATATCAAATGACCTAAAACCAAGCAAGCAGTGTACCGATGCGGTTAAAATTGCAAACAAGCTAGTGGGTTTTATTGGAAGAACTTTCGAGTTTAAATCGGAAAAAGTCATACTTGCCTTGTACTGCTCACTAGTGCGCCCCCATCTTGAGTATTGTGTGCAATTCTGGTCTCCGTACTACAGAAAGGACATTGAAAAATTAGAGAAAATTCAGCGAAGAATCACAAAAATGATACCACGACTTAGAAACAAACCATATGAGGAACGCCTTGAAGAACTTAAATTATTTAGCCTAACGAAGCGTAGGTTAAGAGGGGACCTTATTGAAGTTTTCAAAAGCATGAAGGGATATGACAACTTAGACATGAATAAATATTTTGATATAGACCGGTCGAGTCAAACCAGAAGTAATGGCTGCAAAATCATGGGAAAGCGATTCCAATCCCACGAAGCAAAATACTTCTTCTTAACAGAGTTGTAAATATCTGGAACAGATTACCCTCAGATACCGTGAACAGTATCTCAATTGAGACATTCAAAAACAAATTAGACAAGTATTTGCACGATAATCCTCAGCTGACTCTTTTTCTGTCCGAATAACTTGCTTTTATAGCTACGGTACATGTAAGTTCATGCCCCATTAGTCTACAAGACACCCCGTAAACAATGTACCCGTACATAGTGTTGCGTCACGATATTATACATTTTCAATTTATTCAGTGCAAACAAAGCAATATAAGCACAGATTAGGATCTGCACAGATAACCCTGAGTTAACGGTCACCACTCTTACTTTCGACCTGTGATGGGCTGTGGATCACTGAGGGTCCATGTTAGTCAAGTGACCACCATCGGGATTTTTTTAATGTACCAGGGGTCACTGCTTCAGGATGAAACTTGTGTACTTGTCCCATATGGGAGGGTTCCCTGTCTCAGTGGAGTGAACGGAGCTAGAGCCTGATTGATTGCTGCCTACCTTAAAAGCGCCAGGCGAGGCTGCCGCACCACCCCTAAACATCCACACTGTGCAGTCCCCTCGTGTCTACAGGACACCCCGTAAACTTAACATAGTGTCATGTCACGTCATTATACGTTTTTCGATTTACCCAAAGCAAATGAGGTAATATATAGTAAGCACAGATTAGAATCTGCACAGATAACCCTGAGTTAACGGTCACTACTTTTACTTTCGACCTGTGATGGGATGTGGATCACTGAGGGTCCCTGTTAGTCAAGTGACCACCATCGGGATTTTTTTAATGTACCAGGGGTCACTGCTTCAGGATGAAACTTGTGTACTTGTCCCACATGGGAGAGTTCCTTGTCTCAGTGGAGTGAACGGAGCTATTGCCTGATTGACTGCTGCCTACCTAAAAAGCACCAGGAAAGGTTGCCGCACCACCCCTAAACATCCACTCTGTACATTGCACATCCACACTCTGCACTGTGCAGTCCCCTTTTATCTAAGACACCCGTCCTATATACTTTTCAATCTCCCCAGTGCAAAGAAAGCAATATATGCACAGATTAGGATCTGCACAGATAACCCTGAGTTAACGGTCACTACTCTTACTTTCGACCTGTGATGGGCTGTGGATCACTGAGGGTCCCTGTTAGTCAAGAGACCACCATCGGGATTTTTTTAATGTACCAGGGGTCACTGCTTCAGGATGAAACTTGTGTATTTGTCCCACATGGAAGAGTTCCTTGTCTCGGTGGAGCAAACGGAGCTAGGGCCTGATTGACTGCTGCCTACCTTAAAAGCGCCAGGCAAGGCTGCTGCACCACCCCTAAACATCCACACTGTGCAGTGTGTAGCTTCCACGTTATGTCCACAGACTTCCCATTAACTCAATGTAACCGGTTTATAATGTCATGCCGTAACTATTATTTTATTTGTTTACTTTCTCTTTCAGGTTACTCTATCGGGTAGCTTATAGATAAAGTATTATAGAATGTGACTTTTCCTTTCCAGTGTTTCCTATAAAATTTCCATGTCAGTTTTTCCATGCTGCATGGTGGTTTTTCTAACTTTTTCCTGGAGGGTTTGGTGGTGGGGGGAGCCTTCTTGCTTTACTATCCTTATCCTTCAACATGTAGAGTTAGATCTT
>NC_137044.1:29681539-29701539 GCF_032717465.1 Coenobita brevimanus
ACCTACTTATCTACCTGTCTATCTACCTTCCTATCTACTTACCTACCTACTTACCTACCTACCTACCTGTCTATCAGTCTATCTATCTTCCTACCTATCTATCGATCTATCCTCTTACCTACCTCTCTATTGATCTGTCTGTCTACCTGTCTATCGATCTATCTATCTACCTACCAACCTCTCTATTGATCTGTCTATCTATCTATATACCTGTCTGTCGATCTATTTATCATCCAATCTTCTTTTACCCAGCCAGGATCGTACGGGCCCGGGGCTGGTTACTCAAGGCGAGTGACCAGCCTCACGCGTCCCTGAGCGGCATTATGTGAGCACTAAACCCCAACTCCCCTCAGATGCAAACCCTGACAAGTGCCAGCCGGTCATAGCGCCTTAACCCACTGCACCACCAGGCACCTTAACCCACTGCATCACCAGGCGCCTTAACCCACTGCACCACCAGGCGCCTTAACCCACTGCACCACCAGGCGTCTTAACCCACTGCACCACCAGGCACCTTAACCCACTGGACCACCAGGCACCTTAACCCACTGCACCACCAGGTGCCTTAACCCACTGCACCACCAGGCGCCTTAACCCACTGCACCACCAGGCGCCTTAACCCACTGCACCACCAGGTGCCTTAACCCACTGCACCACCAGGCACCTTAACCCACTGCACCACCAGGCGCCTTAACCCACTGCACCACCAGGCGCCTTAACCCACTGCACCACCAGGCACCTTAACCCACTGCACCACCAGGCGCCTTAACCCACTAAACAACCAGACGACTTTACTGCGGTTTATTCCATATGGAATGACCCCATTCTCGGTGTTAATGAAAGCTGCATCCTTTATACTCGTATCTTTCTATTTGTCTGCCTATGTATGCAGGCATGTATGTTTATATGTATGTGTGTACAGTATATATGTTTTTATGTACTCAACTCACCCTCATTCTGCATATTAATGTCTGCCTGTTTACCAATCAGTCTATCTATCTATCTATCTGTCTGTCTGTATATCTACCTATTTACTGTTCTCCTCTCTCTCTTTGTCTCTCTCTCTCTCTCTCCTCGAACCCCCCACTCTCTCTAATTCCATACTTAGTGATCGCTTTAGCCTAATCCTGATTGATTTCTGTACTTCTACTCTCTCTCTCTCTCTCTCTCTCTCTCTCTCTCTCTCTCTCTCTCTCTCTCTCTCTCTCTCATCCCCACTAATTACTCAACCACCCAGTCGCTCTCGTGAGGTCAGTCTGCTCAGACGTGCCAGAGACCTGTGGTAGTGTTGTGCTAGTGTGTTTTAGTGATCTGTGTTAGTGTGTTGTAGTGAGTGAAAGTGTTGTGCTAGTGTGTTGTGGTGACCCATAGTGACCCATGATAGTGCTGTGCTACCTTGTGTGAACTAGTACGTAATGGCTTCCTCGGCAGAAAGCTGTGTCCCCACTGCAGGTATTGAAAAGGACTACCTTGAATTAAAGGAGCAACTTCTCGAACTGAAGAGGGAGGTACAAATTCTCAGGCAGGAGAAGGTACAAATGAGGGAATTGTTGGAGGAGATGTTGGAGGAGAAAGAGAAAAAGGCTGAAGGTTGGACACTAGTTAACAAGGGTGCAACGAAGTTCACTCTTAAGAAGCAAACGGAAGTTAAGACCACTAATGCCTTCGACGCACTACGGGACGAATGTGAAGGGAAGGCAGAGAGGGAAGTAGAGGAGAAGGAAGGTGAGAGAACTTCCAGTACAGGTAAGTATAATCAGAACAAGAAAGGTAAGAAAAATGTTGTTGTTGTTGGAGACTCCCAGGTGAGATATCTGAACGGGGCCATGTATACTCCACTCGCTAAACATGTGTGTCTTCCAGGGGCCAGGGTGGCTAATGTGATAGAAAAAATATCAAATATCGTAAAGGATAGTGGTGACAAACCCATTGTGTGCCTCAGTGTAGGAGGCAATGATATTAGTAGCCGTAAGAGTGAGGTACTGTGGCAAAGGTACAAGTTGATGTTAGAAAAGGTTAGGGAGAGGGGAGGAACCCCTGTAGTGCTTGGTATTTTACCAAGGTGGCGGGTTGGAAGAGGGTGGTTGAGCAGGGCAATAGGGTTTAATTGCCGCCTTGAAAGGTATTGCAAAGATAATGCAATACCTTTCATAGACAGCTGGGACCGGTTATGGACGGAGTGCCTTGTATAGTTGGGATGGGACTCATCTTAGCAAGCAGGGAGTTACTGTTTTAGCTGGAATGATAGATAGGGAGTTGGAGGGATTTTTTCGAGGTTGAGAAGTAGGTGTACAGGAAGTTGCAGCAACTACACTCAGAAATCATTATTACCATGTTTGGATAGATGCATCAATACTTGCAAAATTAAGAACAAAAGTTCAACCATTAGTGTAGATACATCCACTCAGGCACCTTAAATTGAGCAGGCGATGATAGATGATAGAACAAGCGATGATAGAAGGGCGATAAGCGATAGTACAAAAAAATGTTATATTAGTAAAGTAAAGAGTTTCCCAGTTAGTAACAAAATAAATAACAGTAAATGCCAAGGTAAAGGCATAACTACTAGTAATAATCTGAAAGTGTACTATACAAACAGCCGGAGTTTACGTAATAAAATGGATGAACTGAGGGCTTTAATTTGTACAGAGAAAATAGACATTGCCGTTATTAGTGAAACTTGGATGAATACGGACACACGAGAATTTTTGGCAGAATATCAGATAAAAGGCTATAATATTTTTGTGTCAAACCGTCAGGGAAGAAAGGGGGGAGGGGTAGCTATTTATGTAAAGGATTCATTAAACTGTTACAATAAAGCAGACATTAAAGTAAATAGGGACACAGAAAGTGTCTGGGTCGAAATTAGTAACAATAGGGAGAAATTAGTGTTAGGAGCAATTTACAGATCTCCTAAATTAAGTAGAGCTGATAGTAAATACCTTTGGGAGGAAATTAGGAAAGCATCACAGTCCAGCTTAGTAATAATTGTAGGGGACCTTAATCTACCCAGGATAGATTGGAGAAATCAGACAGGGGATGCAGAGTCAGAGGAATTTCTAGAGGTAGTACAGGATAATTTTCTTTATCAGCATATCAGGCAGCCCACCAGAGGTAATAATATACTAGATTTGGTTTTAGCTAATAAAGAAAATATCATTAGTAATATAGAGGTTGGTGGACGACTTGGTAATAGCGATCATGAAGAAATTAAGTTCATATTTATTTGGGATGTCTGTTCCACTGAAAATACCTCCACCATTCCTAATTTTCGTCTAGGAGATTTCGATGCCTTAAGAGCTTATTTTCGAACGGTATTCCACAGGGAGATTAGCTATTTGAGGGAATGCCAGGTCAGTGAGGAACCCCAGGTCATAGGTGTGCAGGAAACACGTGGGAATGTCCGTCAGGTGTCTGTGAGGGGGGAGGTGGTAGATAGGAATGTAGTCCAGGTGACGGGAATTAACTCAGCTCCAGCACCAAGCAGACGTTCGACCAGTGAGAAGTATAACGAGTTAATAAATATAATACACGGAGGCCAAGATAGATATATCCCTTCAAAACCGTTTAGAACGAATAATTCAGAACCAAGATGGTTAAACAACAGATTAAAATCTCTCATAGGCCAAAGGAAAGGAATATATAGAAAAATAAAACGTGGAGAGGAACACTTACGTAACCGGTACACAATTTTAAATAGAGAAGTAAAGAGGGAGATAAGAAAAGCAAAGAGAAGTTATGAAATTAAGGTTGCAAGTGAATCAAAAGAAAACCCCAAGGGTTTTTATCAAATGTACCGTACGAAAAATAAAGATAGGATAAGACCACTCAGAACAGAATCAGGTGACATTACCAGTGAAGATAAAGAAATGTGCTCCATCCTAAACAATTATTTCATATCAGTATTCACCAAGGAAAATCTAGACCTGGTCCCTCAAGCAGCAAATATTTACGATAATAATACGGAAAATATTCTTAGTAAAATAACCATTAGTAAGGAGGAAGTATTGAAAGAAATTAATAAGTTAAAACCTCAAAAATCGTCAGGTCCGGAAGATATATATGCAAAAATTATAAAAGAACCAAAGAAGAATTATGTCAGCCACTTTTAACATTATTTAATGACTCTTTAAGTTCAGGAGAAGTTCCCGAGGCTTGGAAGACCGCAAACGTAGTGCCCATCTTTAAAAATGGTGATAAATCAGCTACGTCGAATTATCGTTCGATAAGTCTAACGTCAATAGTAGGAAAAATGTTGGAGTCAATTTTGGCAAATAAGATTAGAGAACACTTAGAAAGATTTAATCTTATAAACGAAAGTCAGCACGGATTCAGGCAAGGACGATCCTGCCTCACAAACTTGTTGTCATTCTACTCGGAGGTCTATGAGGCAGTAGATAGCGATAAAGCTTACGATGTTATTTATCTGGACTTTAGTAAAGCTTTTTTTTTTTTTTTTTTTATGCGAGGAAGAAGGAACCAAAGGCCATGAGCCCGCAGTAACAGTTCCCTCCAAGAGAAAAACAAAATACAATATAGAGCCAAATTCAAGATCCGATCATTTTGAGATGCCTGGACACACTGCGTTTGAAAGACTGGAGATCATAGGCAGCAGGAAATACAGACAGAGGGAGACAGTTCCAGAGCTGACCTGTTGCATAAATGAAAGACTGGGAGTAACGGTTAACTCTTGCATTAGAGAGTTGGACAGAAAAAGGATGAGAGTTTGCTGCCAGACGGGTGCTACGCGCCCGTCGTAGAGGTGGAGGAATGCAAGCAGAGAGTTCAGAGGAGCAATGACCATTAAAGTAGCGATAGAAAAGAGATAAAGATGCAACAGTGCGGTGAAGAGACAGAGGTTGAAGGGAGTCAGTAAGAGGAGGAGAGTTAATCAGACGAAAAGCCTTTGCCTCCACCCTATTGAGAAGAGCTGTATATGGGGAGCCTCCCCACACATGAGAGTTGTACTCCACACAGGGGCGGATAAAACCCCTGTATAGAGTCAACAATTGTGCAGGGGTGAAGAAAGTGCGGAGTCGGCTTAGCACACCCAATCTCTTGGAAGCAGATTTTACAAGAGATATAATATGATATTTCCAAGATAAGTCCCGAGTAAATGAAACCCCAAGCATGTTCAAGGATGATGCAGGATTAAGCTGAATATTATTAAACATTAGTGGGTATACCTGTGGAAGATTTTGTCGGGTTGATAGGTGTAAGAACTGAGTCTTAGATGCATTAAAGACAACCATATTATTTTTACCCCAGTCAGAGATACGAGCCAAATCAGACATTAGGTGTGCCACAGCCTCATCCCTTGCTTGTTGAAGTAACTGTTGAGATGGGCGTTGCGGGAACCGAATGGAAAGGTGAAGGGTGGAGTCGTCAGCGTATGAGTGGATAGGGTTAGATGTACAGCTTAGAAGATCATTGATGAATAAAAGGAAGAGAGTTGGTGATAGGACAGAGCCCTGAGGAACACCACTGTTGATAGATCTAGGAGAAGAACGATGGCCGTCTACAACAGTGGCTATAGAACGACCAGAAAGGAAGCTAGCGATGAAGGCACAGATAGAAGGATAGAAACTGTAGGAGGGCAGTTTGGAAATTAAAGATTTATGCCAGACTCGATCGAAAGCCTTTGAGATGTCAAGTGCAATGGCAAAGCTTTCGCCAAAGTCCCGAAAGGAGGATGACCAGGAGTCTGAAAGGTAGGTGAGAAGATCGCCAGTGGGGCGTCCCTGACGGAACCCATACTGACGATCGGAAAGAAGGTTGTGATAGGAAAGATGCCTTAAAATTTTTCTATTAAGAATTCACTCGAAAACTTTTGAAATACAGGACGTTAAAGCAATTGGACGATAGTTGGAGGGTTGGGAGTGGTCACCCTTCTTTGGGACTGGCTGAATGAGAGCAAACTTCCAGCAAGAAGGAAAGGTACAAGTTGACAGACAAAGGCGAAAGAGTTTGCCTAGGCAGGGTGTAAGCACAGAAGCACAGTTCTTGAGAACAACAGGAGGGACCCCATCAGGCCCATATGCCTTGTTAGTACTGAGGCCAGTGATGGCAGAAAATACATCCAATGAAGAAATTTTAATGTCAGCCATGAGGAAGTCAGAGGGGGGAAGTGATGGAGGAACAGCACCGGAATCGTCTAAGGTAGAATTGGAGGAGAAAGTCTGTGCGAAGAGATCTGCTTTATCAGTAGAAGAAATAGCTACAGAACCATCAGAGTAGAAAAGAGGAGGGAAGGATGATGAGGTAAAGTTGTTAGAAAGATTTTTGGCAAGATGCCAGAAGGAGCGGGAAGAATTCGAGTCGGAGAGTTGAGAGCAATTAGTATGGATGAAATTATTTTTAGTAGAGCGAAGAACAGACTTAGCACGATTCCGGGCAGAAACGTAAAGATGGTGTGATTCAGGGGTGGGTTGGCTCCGGTACCTTTTGTAGGCCCTCTCCTTGTTGCGGACAGCATTAGAACAAGCGTGATTAAACCAAGGCTTTCTTGCATTAGTCAAAGGATATGAGAAAGGAATGTATGCTTCCATGCCCGAGAGAATAACCTCCGTAATGCGCAAAGCACACTCAGATGGCTCACGGCCATGGAAGCAATAATCATTCCAGGGAAAATCAAAGAAGTACTGCCTGAGGGCCTCCCAGTCCGCGGCTCCAAAATGCCACAGACGACGTTTCACTGGAGGGTCCATAGGCCATACCGGAGTGATAGGACAGGTCAAGGTAATAAGGTTGTGATCGGAGGAGCCCAACGGAGAGAAAAGATTAACAGAGTAAGCAGAAGGATTAGTTGTGAGGAAGAGATCAAGTATGTTGGAGCTCTCTCCAAGGCGGTCAGGGATACGGGTAGGGTGCTGTACAAGCTGCTCTAGGTCATTAAGGATAGAAAAGATGTAGGCTTGTTCACCAGGTGGATCCGTGAAAGGAGAGGAGAGCCAAAGGTGGTGGTGAACATTGAAATCTCCAAGAATGGAGATTTCAGAGAAAGGAGAAATGGATAGAATGTGTTCCATCGTAGAAGTAAGATAGTCGAAGAATTTTTGATAGTCAGTAGAATTAGGGGATAAGTAAACAGCACAGATATATTTAGTCAGAGAATGACAGGAAAGCCGAAGCCAGAGTGTGGAGAATTCAGAAGAATCAAGTTCAGGAACACGAGAGCAAGATAAGTCGTTGCGTATATATACACAACAGCCACCTTTGGATTTGAAATGAGTATAGAGAAAGTAGGAGGATACAGAAAAGGGTTTGCTGTCAGTTGCCTCAGACAGCTGAGTCTCCGTTAGAAAAAGAAGGTGAGGTTTAGAGGAGGAGAGGTGGTGCTCAACAGAGCGAAAGTTAGAGGAAAGGCCACGAATGTTGCAGAAATGAAGAAGAAGAGAGTCAGACCGTGGTTCCAGGCACCTTGAGTCGTCACCGGGAGACGGGCAGATGGTGGGGGCATTTATGGTCCCCCCTGCTGGGGACTCCGAGGCTTGATAAGACGACGCCATTTTGGTAAATTTTGAATAGGAAGTGTAGTGTGTACTGTGCATGTAGTTTGGTGTAGATAGTTAGAGAAATTTGTACTGGAGAGCATGCTGGCCTACTCTCTGTGTAACTGAGACACTGAAAAAGTTCAGCAAAGGGGGATGGTCAGGAACTAGTCCTGAGGGCTGATGAAACGGGAGCTCCAGCACTCCCTGTCATCAGCTTTCCATCCACCTCGGGAGTACTGCCCTGCTCGACTGGTGCTACAGTCTACTCCCTTGATAGGGTCCCAAACGAAAGGTTAGTTAGAAAGGTTCGAGTACACGGTATAGACGGCGATATCTTAAAATGGATAGAATCCTGGTTGAAAGGACGAAAGCAGAGAGTATTAATCAATGGAACTAAGTCGGATTGGGGATTAGTAACTAGCGGTGTACCACAGGGTTCAGTACTCGGTCCCTTATCATTTATCATATATATAAATGATCTAGATTTAGGAGTCAATAGCAGCATCAGCAAATTTGCCGACGATACAAAAATAGGGCGTATCATTAACTCGACTGACGATTGCCATAACTTACAAAAAGACCTCGATACATTGTCCAAATGGTCTAAAACTTGGCAAATGGAATTTAACGTTGAAAAATGTAAAGTACTTAACGTAGGCAAGACCATTGGAGATACTAAATACAGCTTAGATAACAAAGAAATTAGCAAATCGGAATGCGAGAGAGATCTAGGAGTTATGATTAGTAACGACCTTAAACCAAGGCAACAGTGTATTAATGCGAGAAATAAAGCAAATAGGGTCCTAGGATTTATTTCGAGAAGCGTGAGCAATAGATCATCTAAAGTAATACTGAAACTTTATCTAGCATTAGTAAGGCCACATTTAGACTACGCAATACAATTTTGGTGTCCTTACTATAGAATGGATATTAATTCGTTAGAAAATGTACAGAGAAGAATGACAAAAATGATACATGACGTCCGGAACCTGTCATATGAAGACAGACTGAAAAGACTAAGTCTGCATTCGCTAGAGAGGCGTAGAGTAAGGGGAGACTTAATTGAGGTGTTTAAGTGGATGAAGGGTATTAATAAGGGAGATATTAGCAAGGTACTTAAAGTGAGCATACAGGATAGAACTAGAAATAATGGTTTCAAACTAGAAAAATTCCGTTTCAGTAAGGAAATCGGTAGAAATTGGTTTGGTAATAGAGTAGTAGACGAATGGAATAAGCTACCTAGTAAAGTAGATGCTGCCTCTTCCATTGAGTTTCAAGCATAGGCTAGATAAGCATATGACAAATAAGGGGTGGATATAGAATAAAGAAAATCTTATAACCAATACTAATTCATAATTTTTTTTCTTTTCAGGTTACACTATGATAGTCTCTATTCTACTTTCACACTTTCCTGTAAAATGTCCACGCCAGTTTTTCTATACGGCGTGGTGTTCTTTCTGACTTTTTCCTACCGGCCTCGGCTGGAGGGTTTGGAGGGTGGGGGAGAGCCTTCTTCTTTGCTATCCTTATCTCATTCTAGTAGTTCAGTTACTCTTCTAGGAGCTGCCTAGCACGGGCGAACCGGCCTACTGCAGTTATCCTCTCTTCTTATGTTCTTAATTAACCTCCTTGGTAATTAAAGTCATTGACTCCATTTGCATGCTTTAATTAGGCACCATTTCACCCCAGGAGGCTCTCTGTTGGCCACGCTAACCAGGTTGAAAAAAGAGCAGGTTAAAAAAAGAGCAGGTTGAAAAAAGAGCGGGTTAAAAAAAAGAGCAGCTTGAAAAACAACAGGTTAAAATAAAGAGCAGGTTAAAAAAACAGTAGCCTGAAAAAAGAGTATGTTGAAAAAGAGTAGGTTAAAAAAAGAGCATATTAAAAAAAGAGCAGGTTGAAAAAAAGCAGATTAAAAAAGAACAGATTGAAAAAAGAGCAGATTGAAAAAAGAGCGGGTTGAAAGGAGAGCAAATATGGGTTCTATTTTAATTTATTTTTGGGAATTATTTATTGGAGGGAAAGTAGGAGATGAGGGTGATATTTTTATTATTATTATTATTATTATTATTATTATTATTATTTTTCCATCCATCCATCATCCAATCCTACATTGCCCCATGAGGAGCGTAGGAGCCCGGGGCTAAGCAGTTGGTCCTGACATTTGAGATGAGAGTGACCAGCCTCACTCATCCCTGAGTGGCATTACATGAGCAATCAACCCCAACCATCCCGTGGATATAAACCTTCACCGGCTCAATCCGATAGGAGCGCAATAATACTCACTAAACCACCAGGCGCCAAAATTTTGTTATATGGTTGCCACCCAGCGTAGTAAATGGTTTCCTGGTGTACAGGAAACCATTTGGCTTGTCACTCAGTGTAGAGTCACCCACAGGCAGAAGGAAGAGGAATGAATGAAGGAAACAAAGACAGAAGAGGAAGTGTAAAGTTACCCGTAGGCAGAAGGACAAGGAAAGAATGAATTAAAGGAAGACAGAAGAGGATGGAAGGAAAGAAGGATGGAGGAGAGGAAAGGGCAGACACCTGACAGCAGCACTACATCGAGTGAGTGGATGGTGAGCGCCCCCACCTACCACAATTATTATTATTATTATTATTATTATTAATATTATTATTATTATTGTTATTATTATTATTATTATTATTATTATTAATATTACCATCATCATCATTCTCTCTCTCTCTCTCTCTCTCTCTCTCTCTCTCTCTCTCTCTCTCTCTCATTTCACTGGCAATATATACAAAAGCTACAGATTTTAAAACCAATGTACACAGAGGGAGATAAATACTCGTAGATATTGGTGTTATACTAGAGAGAGAGAGAGAGAGAGAGAGAGAGAGAGTAAAGATATGAAGGTAAGGTGAAGAAAGGGAGGAGGAAAGGGAGGGGATGAGGAAGGAAGGGGTAGGGTGAGGGGGTAAGGGAGTAAGGGGAGGTGGGAAGGGGAAGGATAAAGGAAGAGGAGGAGGAAACAGAAGGAAAGAAAGGAAAGGCGGGAGGAGGTGAGGGAGGGAGAAGGGAGGATGAGAAGGTGGGAGGGAGAAGGGAGGATGAGAGGGAGAGAGGGAGGGAAGAGTAGATGGAAGAACAGAAGAAGGAGGAAGAGGATAAAGGATCAGGAAAGGGAAGGAAGGAAGAGAAAACGAAGAAGGATGAGAAGGGGAGAGAAAGTGTGGGGAGGGAGGGAAGGTGAAGGGAGAGAGAAAATGAGGGGAGGGAAAACAAGGAGGGCAAAGAAAGAAAGAAAAACAAGCAGAGGGGGAGGGGGAGGGAGAGGGGGAGGGGGAGGAGCAGAAAGGTGAAGTGGAGGGGGAGGGGGAAGCGCAGAAAGGTGAGGGAGGAATGGGGAGGGGGAGGAGGTGGGGGAGGAGGAAGGGGAGGTGTGAGATAAGGTCATCAATACCAAAAACGAGCAAGGGAGAGGGAGGGGGAGGGGGAGGGGAAGAGGCAAGGAAAAATACTGTGTGGGAAGGGAAGGGAAGGGGAGGGAAAGGAAAAGAAGAGAGAGGGAAAGAGAGAAAATAAAGAATGGTGTGTGTGTGTGTGTGTGTGTGTGTGTGTGTGTGTGTGTGTGTGTGTGAGAGAGAGAGAGAGAGAGAGAGAGAGAGAGAGAGAGAGAGAGAGGACAATGAATAATAAAAGAAGAAGGTGAGGGAGAATGGACAGGAAGAGGAGGGTAGAGAAGGAGAAAAGAAAAAAGAGAAAGGAGTACAATGGAAAGCAAACAGCAACAGACTTATTGGTCCCTACGTGGCTGATGTTACAGATGACTATGCCTATGATATCTAATTCTATGAGCTGAAGATAAGAACTGTAAAGGAAGAAGGCTTTTTCCCACCAACCAAACTCTCCAACCGAAACCTGAAGAAAAAAAAAAAAATACGACTCACCTCCAAGTAGTGTAGAAAAACTGCAATGGAAATTTTATAGGAAAGACTGAAAAGGAAAAAAAAAGTCTATACCCTACATGATCGTCAAGGCAGGAAAAGTGAGTCAGATTAATTATTCAGCCATGAACGCGTTTACCTGTGGATTAGTGGCCAGGTACTCATCCCATCGACTTTTCAATGTTATTACTGCATTACTGTCTACCGCATTTATAGGCAGTTTGTTCCATATGTTGGCATCTCTACTGATGAAATAATGTTTTGCTTCATTAAGCTGGAAACGTTTGTTGCTGTTTTTATAACCATTACCTCCAGTGTCATCTAATTAGTGTTGTGTGAGGTACATGTCAACCACCATATTGTCATGTCCATTAAAATTCTGCATACTTGAATATAAGCACCTCGTGATCTGCACTTTGATAAATTAAACAGCTTTGGCTCTTCTATACATTCCTCATATGACTTGTTCCTTAATTTGCGTATCAGTATTGTGACTCTTCGATGCACTCCAATTTCCCCATATCTTTCTTGTAATAAGGTGACCAAAACTGAACACAGTACTCCAGGTGGGGCCGTACTAAGGAACTGTACATGGTGACAATGACGTTCTCTGACCTGAATTGAAAAGGTCTTCCAATCCATCCAACTATAGTCGCGGCGCACGACATTGAGGTTGTCATTATCGTACTATGGCAACCTACCATTCAAAAGTGCGTCCGATTTCGTATCATACTATACACGAATCATATTATTATCCACGAATATATTATACACGAATATTATTATACGCGAACATATTATACACGAATCATTTGCGTCTCATGTTATACACGAAATGGGACACATTTTTGAATGGTAGGTTGCCAGAGTACGATGCTGACAACCTCAGAGTCATGCACCGAGAGTATAGTTTTTTTTTTCTTTTTTTTTTGCTTCCGTTCATTGCTGACTCGGTTTCAGATCATTTATCATTATTCCTAAATCTATTTCCTGGTTCACATTCTCGAGGTGAGCAGTATTCATAGCGTGTCTTTTTTATTTTTACTCTCAGTAAACTTTGCGTTTGCCAAAATTAAAATCCATTTGACACGTTCAAGCCCTGTTAGATTTATGCAGATCTCTTTGAATCATCAGCCATTGTTCAGGTGTATTCGTTCTATCACCAATGTTTGTATCATCAGCAAATTTGGAGATTTAGCAACAAAACCTTCATCAACCTCGTCAGTATAAATTAAGAACAGAACAAGGCCCAGAACTGAACCCTGTGGTACTCTACTTTAGACAGTCAGTCCAATTCTCTCCCATTAAACACATATCTACCTTCCATAAACATATTTTCATTCCATTTTTGTACATTGCCTGTGACACCATAGACTTTGCGTTTCTCAGGAAAACGTTTAAGGGGAACTTCATCAAATACCTTCTGAATATCGAAATATAATACATTAACATTTTTTCGTGTCATCCAACCTATCAATAACATCACTGAAAATGTCAAGGTGATGGTGGCACATGACGCTTGTTCCGGCACCCAGGCTGTGTCTTGACTGATTTACTTCTTAATGCTTTACTTAATGATTTACATTACTTACTTAATGATTTACTTTACTTACTTAATGATTTACTTAATGCTTTACTTTACTTACTTAATGCTTACTTAATGCTTTACTTAATGCTTACTTAATGCTTTACTTAATGCTGTAATTTACTCACTTGATGCTTTACTTTAGTGATTTACTTCTTAATGTTTTACTTAATGCTTACTTAATTCTTTACTTAATGCTTACTTAATGCTTTACTCTAATGATTTTAAATGCTTGACTGTTTTAGCTCTATGTATGGTTTCCAATTACCTGCATACTACTGAGAGGGGAGGGGAGAAGGAGAGAGGGGTGGGGAGGAGGGGGAAAGGGAAGGAAAGGAGGGGAGTAGGGAAAGGGAGAGGGGGAGAGGGAAGGCGTGGAAAGAGGGAAGGGGAGGAGGTGGATAGTGAAGGGGAGAACGAGGAGAGGGAAGGAGAGGAAGTGGAGAGGTAAAAGGATGAAGGGGAGGGAGAAGGGGAGGAGGGGGAGAGGGAAGGGGAGAAGGGGGAGAGGGAAGGGAAAGAGGAAGGGAAGGGAAAGGGTGGAGGAGGAAAGGGAAGGCGAAGAGGGGGAGAGGGAAGGAGAAGAGAGGGAAAAGGAAAGAGAGGAGGGGGGAGGGAAGGGGAGAGGGGGAGAGGGAAAGGGAGGAGGGGGAAGGAGAGCAGTAAGAGGCGGAGGAGGAAAGAAAAGAAAGAATTAGGAGGGAGAAAGGGAAGGAGAGGTGAGGAAGGGAAGGTAGAGGAGGGAGCAGAGAGGAGAGAAGGGAAGGAGAGGGAAGAGGTGAAGGGGGAAGGGGAGGGAAGGTGTAGGATCAGATCATCAATACCCTGAACGACCAGAGGGAGGGGGAGGGGAAGGAGAAAGAGGAGGGAGTGGGGGAGGAGGAGGAGAATGACTAAGATCAGGAAAAATAGGAGGAAGAGGAAAAGAAAAGGCAGAGGAGAAGAAGGGGAGGAAAAAGAGGAGGTAAAAGAAGAAGAAGAGGCAGGGGAGAAGAAGGGGGGGGAAAGAGGAGGAAAAAGAAGAAGAGGAAGAAGGAGAAGAAGAAAAAAGAAGAGGAGAAGGAGGAGGAAGAGGAAAAGGAGGAGGAGGAGGAAGAGGAAAAGGAAAAGAAAAGGTAGAGGAGGAGAAGGAGGAGGAGAAGTACTGTAGAGGGGGGAGAGGAGAAGAGTACAAAGGAAAGCAGACAGCAACAACCCCTATTGGTGCTGTGGTGGCTGTTTGTTACAGGGCAGGGTATGACTAACCTAACTATTCCATCAAAGACAAGGATAGGACAGCAGGTAGAGGGGACGAAATGAGGGAGGAGGAGGGAGAAGAGGAAAAGAGGAGGACGAGGAGGAAAATGACGAGGACTAAGACGTGGAAGAGAAGGAGGAAGAGGAGGAGGAGAAGAGAGAGAAGGAGGAGGAAGAGGGGGAGGGGGAGGGGGAAGAGGAGGAATTGAGAGAAAGAGAGGGAAGAAAGATAAAGAAGTGAGAAAATAAGAATTTGTGAAGGAGAATGATTATGGGGGGAGGAGACGGAGGGAAGGAAGGTGGAGGAGGAGAAAAAAGAAGAAAGGAGGAAGCGAGAGAGAGAAGGAGAGAAAGGAGGGTGGGTGGGTGGGTGGGAGGGAGGGAAAGGGGGAAGGGAAAACAATCGATGAATTAAAGAAAGAATAAAAAGTGAAAGGAGAAACGGGAAGGGAAAGGGAGAGAGGAGGAAGGGAAGGGAAAGAGGGGGAAGAGAAAGGAAAAGAGAAGGTGAAGTGAAAGAGATGGGAAAGGGAAGGGGAGAAAATGGGAAGAGACGAGGAGAGAGGAGGAAGGAAAGGAAAGAGAGAGAGGAAAGGGATGAGGAGAGAGAGGGAAGGAGGGAGAGGGGGAAGGGAAAGGCAAGAGAGGGGGAAACAGAGAAAAGAGAGGGGGAATGGAACGAGAGGACGAGAGGAGGGGAGGTAGGTAGGAAGGAGGGAGGGAGGGAGGGAGGGAGGGTGGAAGATCTGTATGTATGTATGCATGTATGTAGGAAAATTGGTATGTGCAAATGCAAGCAGTGGGGAAGAGACAGAAAGAATAGAGGAAAAGAACTGAAATATTGAGAAAGGAAGGAAGGAGAAGATATAATACTTGTACATGTAGGTAGGATATTGTGTATGCATCCATGCGTGTATGTTTTCATGCAAGAAAGAAGGAATCAAAGGCCGGAAGCCTGCTAGATTGTTTCCTCCAGGGGGAAGAAAATCATGTGAGCCAAATTCAAGATCCGTTCGTTCTGAGATGTTTGAACACAGTGAGATTAAAAGACTGGATGTCACAGGCAGTAGGAAATACAAAGACAGTTCCAGAATTGACCTACTGCATACACGAAGGACTGGGAGTAATGGTTAATTCTTCCATTGGAGAGTTGGACACAAAGGGATTGACAGCTGCTACACGGGTGCTACGCTCCTACCGTAATGGTGGAGGGATGCAAGCAGACAGTTCAGAGGAGCAGTGGTCATTGCCATAGTGACAGAAAAGAGACAAAGATGGAACAGTGCAGCGAAGAGACATAGATGAAGAAAGCCAGTAGGAGGACGAGAGTTAATAAGAAGAGAAGCGTTTGACTCCATCTTGTTGAGAAGAGCTGTATGTGGGGAGCCTCCCCACACATGAAAGTTGTACTCTACACATTGGCGAATAAAGCCCGTGTATAAAGTCAACAACTGTGCAGGGGTAAAGAAAGCACAGAGTCGGCTTGGCACACCTAATCTCTTGGAAGCAGATTTTGCAGGAGATGTAATATAATCTTTCAAAGATAACTCCCTAGAGAATAAAACCCCCAAGTATGTTCAAAGATGATGCCAGATTGAGTTGGATTTTGAAAAGAAAAATTAAAGGATATTCCTGCGGTTGATTTTGACGGGTCGAAAGATACAGGAACTGTGTTTTGGATGCATTAAAAACAAGATTACTTTTACCCCAGTCAGAGATATGCGTCAAGTCAGACGTTGTGCCATAGCCTCACCTCTTGTTTGTTCAAGTAACTGCTGAGAAGGACGCTAGAAGAAGCAAATGGAAAGGTGAAGGGTGGAGCCATCAGCATATGAGTGGATAGGGTTAGATGTGCAGCTTAGAAGGTCACTGATGAATAGAAGGAAGAAACTTGGTGATAGGACAGGACCCTGAGGAACACCACTATTGATAAGTCTGGGAGAAGAACGGTGGCCATCTACAACAGCAGCTATAGAACGACCAGAAAGGAAGCTAGAGATGAAGGCACAGATAGAAGGATGTAAGAGGACAGTTTGGAAATTAAAGATTTATGCCAGACTATCGAAAGTGTTTGAGATGTCCAGTGCAATGGTAAAGCTTTTGCCAAAGTCCCGAAAGGAGGATGATCAGGAGTCTTAACGGCAGGTGAGACGATCGCCAGTGGAGTGACCCTGACGGAACCCATGATGGCGACAGGATAGAAGGTTATGACAGGAAAGGTGCGTTAATTTTTTTAAATGAATAGATTCAAAAGCTTTAGAAATACAGGATGGTGATAATTAAGAGGGTTGGGAATGGTCATCCTTCTTTGGGACTGGCTGAATGAGAGCAAACTTCCAGTAAGAAGGAAAGGTGCAAGTTATAAGACAAAGGCGAAAGAGTTTACCTAGGCAGGGTGTAAGCACAGAAGCACAGTTCCAGAGGACAACGGGAGGGACTCCTTCAGGCCCATATGCCTTGTTAGTATTGAGGCCAGTGATGGCAGAAAATACATCAACTGAAGAAATTTTAATGTCAACCATGAGGAAGTCAGAGGGGGAAAGTGATGGAGGAACGGCTCTGGAATCGTCTAAGGTGGAATTGGAAGAGAAAGTCTGAGAGAAGAGACCTGCTTTTCCAGTAGAAGAAACAGCTACAGAGCCATCACAGCAGAAAAGAGGAGGGAAGAATGATGAAGAACAGTTGATGAAATTTTGTGGGGCAAGGTGCCAGATGGGGCGGGAAGAGTGTGAGTCAGAGAGTTGAGAGCATTTAGTACAAAATAAATTATTCTGTGCAGCGCGAAGAACAGACGGTGGCAGAATCGGTAGAGAGGCGGCCTGCAGTCCTAATGGACCCAGGTTCGAATGCCGGCTGAGGCAGGGAACAGTTTAAGAATTTGAATTTCTTAAAAAGCTGACTTTTGTGATCAACCAGATGACCCGCCGACATGTCATAAAAGTACCCCTGCTAATACCAGTACACCAGTCCTGTATGAGACAGCCCTAGCATGTATTCAATATGGATGGTGGGTGTTAGCGCCGAATGGGTGACATGTGGAGATGTAGGAGGACTACTGGGACTTGGGAATAGGCCCTGAAGCCTTTGCCCAGAGTCAGACAGGTGAAAAAAAAAAAAATGGTTCCAGGAATACACATAAAAGAGATGAGACTCAGCGGTGGGTTGGTTCCGGCACCATTTGTATGCTTTCTCCTCGTTGTGGACAGAATTAGAACAAGTGTGATTAAGCCATTTTTTCCATTAGTCACAGGATAATAAAAAGGAATATGCTTCCTTGCCCAGGAGAATAACCTCAGTAATGCGCGAGGCACACTCAGATGGCTCTCGACCATGGAAGCAATAATCATTACAGGGAGAAAAGAAGTTCTGCCTGGGGGCCTCTCAGTCAGCAGCTCCAAAGTGCCACAGCTGCATCTTCTTGGGAGGGTCCACAGGCCTTACTGGAGCGATAGGACAGGTAAAGGTGATAAGGTTGTGATGGCAGGAGCCCAACAGAGAGAGAAAACCAACAGTGTAAACACATCATAAGCAGAAGGATTAGTTGTAAGGAAGAGGTCAAGTATGTTGGAACTCTTACCAAGGCGGTCAGGGATACGGGTAGGGTGCTGTACAAGCTGCACTAGGTCATTAAGGATAGAAAAGATGTAGGCTTGTTCACCAGGTGGATCAGTGAAAGGTGAGGAGAGACGAAGGTATGTACCTATGTATGTATGTAGACATATGTATGTATGTATGCATGTAAGTTGATGGGCAAGTATGCATGGCTATGAATTGTATATGTATGCAAATGGGCAGATGTGTACGAATCTCTCTCTCTCTCTCTCTCTCTCTCTCTCTCTCTCTCTCTCTCTCTCTCTCTCTCTCTCTCAAAACCAATCTAGTGGCCACGCCAAGAACCTATTATATCACATTTTTATTTTCGCATACTTCTTTTTTAAAAATAATAGTACTGAACGTAAAATGTAACTACATTCAGACGTCATATCATTATAACAACAACAACAACAACTACAACTACAACTACTAATACTACTGCTGCTGCTGCTGCTGCTACTGCTGCTACTGCTGCTGCTGGTGGTGCACATAAAAAATGATGATGATAATACTAATAACAATAATAGTAATAATAATAAGAAAAATAAGAATAAAACTACTACTACTAGTACTACTACTATTATTACTACTACTACTACTACTACTATTACTACTACTACTAACAATTATAATAATAAATCCTCAATCCTTCAGTAAAAATTCAATAAAGCAAAGACCCACAAGAAGTAAACCCTGCCATCAGCTCAGCCAGGCCCCAAGGGTTTATTCTCAGCTCAATAAACCCGTCTGGCTGTACATGGCTCAATAAACCCGTCTGGCTGTACATGGCTCAATAAACCCGTCTGGCTGTACAGGGCTCAATAAACCCGTCTGGCTGTACATGGCTCAATAAACCCGTCTGGCTGTACATGGCTCAATAAACCCGTCTGGCTGTACAGGGCTCAATAAACCCGTCTGGCTATACAGGGCTGCATTACTAGAGTTGTCTTGACCATGAGGGGAAAAATAAAAGAAAAAGTTAAAAAATAAATGTTGATTCTAGTTCTTCCAGTCTCAATAATAGCTCTCTCTCTCTCTCTCTCTCTCTCTCTCTCTCTCTCTCTCTCTCTCTCTCTCTCTCCCCTTGCATTCTTCCATCATTCCTTCTCTCTCTCTCTCTCTCTCTCTCTCTCTCTCTCTCTCTCTCTCTCTCTCTCTCTCTCTCTCTCATTTCCCACCCCATTCAGGGCAGCAGCCTTCCTACGCGCAACATCAGGCGTCGATCACTTCACATGTCACCACTTGTGCGCTGGTACCCACCGTCCATACTGAATGCCCGTCAGGAAGAGACTACAACTGCCGGAACGGGTGCACCTGCCGCCGACTTTGGCCTCTCGTGTTGCGGGGACGGCTCTGTTAGCGTTATCAATGTTTATCCTGTATTATTTATTCATTTTAAACCCCCACTGCCACACCCACGCCCACACCAGCAGACTGAGCCGTCCCCACAACACTTAAGATACAGCCAGCCGACTCTCTAGTGGAGCGCTATATTCACACCACCTGTGATTTCCCGGCCACGCAATATATAACCTTTAGTCTGTTTGTTTGCACTTGACAAATGCCTGTAACTCCCTTCAGCCCAGGTGATGGCCAGGTGTAGTAATGCTGGAGGGTTAGTTTGATTAGTAACCAAGGAGACTCATTCTTACCTTATAACAAAGATCCCTAAACCCGTTCAGCCCAGTTCATGGCCAGGTGTAGTCATACTGGAGGGTTGATTTGACTAGTAACCAAGGAGACTCATTCCTATCTCATACCAGATCCCTAACCTAAGTTGATGGCCAGGTGTAGTCAGAGGGTAGAGCCGATTTGACTAGTAATCAAGGAGACTCATTCGTCCCTCTTAACAAAGGCTCCCAGAATTTCATGAAACAGAGCACCTGAACTTAGTGCCCCAGTTCCATCAGGTGACAACAAGCCAGCACCACCTTCCATACGAGACAGTATATAATACAGGAGGATGTGGCCGCCAGCGGAATATCACCCACACTGCTACCACGGCTGTGATGAAGGAAGGGGTTACGTGAACTGTTTATATGTGACAGCGATACCAAGCACACAGAGGGGTAGGGAAGGAGTGAGTCAGTCTCTCTCTCTCTCTCTCTCTCGTCTGGCCAGGAAGGACAAATATGGAAGGTGTAATATGAACTGTAACAAGGAAGGACGCTCTGCCGTTTTAG
>NC_137044.1:29706539-29716539 GCF_032717465.1 Coenobita brevimanus
GAAGGAGCGTTGTGGTGTGGATGTGGATGTGATAGGAAGCGTTAGGAGAAACACACTGAGGTGGTTTGGCCATGCGGAGAGGATGGAGAGTGAGAGATTGACGAGGAGAGTGTATGTGAAGGAGGTGGAGGGGGAGAGAAGGGGGAGGAGGCCAAGGATGAGATGGAGGGATGGAGTGGAGAGGTATATGAGGGAGGGGTGTGAGCTGGGAACGGGCAGTGAAATGGCAGGGTACAGGGCGACGTGGAGGCGATTTGTTTGTGGCCACCCCGTATAGAATTAAGGCGTCTGGCATTAGATAGATAGATAGATAGAGATCTCCACTTAGTCTCGGGTCATTCCTAACGCCTCTTCCTTAGCGATTTATGCTGCAATGATAGCATTAATATTAATCTTCCTGTTGCTAGTGCAGTGAACACCTGCAATGAACACCTGCAATGAACGCCTTCAGTGAACACCTGCAATGAACGCCTGCAGTGAACGCCTGCAATGAACACCTGCAATGAACGCCTTCAGTGAACACCTGCAATGAACACCTGCAATGAACGCCTGCAATGAACGCCTGCAATGAACACCTGCAATGAACACCTGCAATGAACACCTTCAGTGAACGCTTGCAGTGAACGCCTGCAATGAACGCCTGCAATGAACGCCTGCAGTGAACGCCTGCAATGAACGCCTGCAATGAACGCCTTAATACTAATGTTGCATGTTGCTGGTGCAGCGTGTATGTCCTCGTCTAGTGTATAATTGTATGTATATTATCTATATCTATATTTTATCTATCTAAATAAAGCAATAAGGAAGACGTATTTATATTGCTCCTTGTCTAGTGTATACCTGTATGTATACTATCTATATCTATACTTTATCTATCTAAATAAAGCAATAAGGAAGACGTATTTATATTGCTCCTCGTCTAGTGTATACCTGTATGTATACTATCTATATCTATACTTTATCTATCTAAATAAAGCAATAAGGAAGACGTATTTATATTGCTCCTCGTCTAGTGTATACCTGTATGTATACTATCTATATCTATACTTTATCTATCTAAATAAAGCAATAAGGAAGACGTATTTATATTGTTTTCACTCTAACTTGGCCTAAAATTGCCACCTTCCCATCTTGAATGCAGAGTTGTAACAAGAGATTAACACTTGAAATTATGCTAGTCACGAAGAAGTGCTATGGGGTTTAGAGTCACAGTAAAAATTCTACCACTGAGCTGCGTTGAATAGGCTGGAAAAGGACGAAAATCTGGGCCAAGTTAAGGTGAAGGGAGTATAGGAGTGCTGAGTCAGGGTACAAGAATGATACCTGTACAATAAACACCTGGATATAATGACATGATATAAACAATGCACAGGTGTGGGGCGGCACGTAAATACCGCTGCACTAGCAATAAGTCTGGTGGTACGGCTCAGTCTGCTGGTGTGGGCGTAGCTAGAGTGAGTAGGAAGTTAAGACATGATGCAGGTTAGCCAGTAACCCTAAGCCGTCCCTGCAACACACGAGGGACTGGTGAGGGGGGTGGAAGAGGGGCGCTACCCATGGCCCCTCGTGGGTATAGCAAGGGAAAGCTGCCTTCAGTATTGGTGGGCAGGAACACAGGAATATGTACATCACAGACAGACATTACAACAATGGCTGTACTCTGATAGCATTTGATAAGAGCATGCAACGGTGGGAAACAGATAGATAGAAGACAGATACAGACAGACAGACCTATGCAGAGATAAATACATATAGTCTATCGTTCCCCCAATGCTTCTTCAGAACCCAGTGTATTTGATTCCATATCCACACAGTTGATTAACCTTAACCTTGCCCTTAGCACGAAATTACCATTTTTGGTGATTTTAACATACATAATGTTGAATGGTTATTGCATTCTGCCAGGACTGATGACGCTGGTCTAGAGTGCGAGCTGTTTGCAGAATCGTTTAATCTCATCCAGCTGGTAAAGCAACCAAACAGAATACCTGATAATCCTGACCATAATGCCCATCTCTTGGATTTATTCTTGACAAATAATCCAGATCAATACAGGATAGAGGTAGTGTCACCACTTGGATCCTCTGACCACAATCTCATCAAAGCCTCATTAGTTAACCCCCACACACCTCTCCGTTCTGACCCGATGGCACTTTGATTGGGCAAGCTGGGATGGATTTAGAAATTATCTTGCAGACTTTCCATGGCAGTCGTTCTTCTCTAGTGATCCCAGTTCTGCCCAGTCTCACATTTGCTACTTAATACTAGCTGGTATGGATTTATTCATACCAAGTCAACAGCTCACTAAAAGATCGAACTCTCCAAAATGGTTTGATGGCAACTGTGCCAGAGCAACAACCCAAATGTCATTAGCATATAACTCTTACTTAAAATTAAAACATCTGAATCACTCTCTCAATTTAAAATTGCTGGAAATCATACAAAAGCTGTAATAAATCTTGCTAAATCAAACATTCTTCAAAAGCAAGCATCAAAACTGCTTAACAACCCTAATGACAATAGAATATTCTTGTCAACTCATTAATTCTTTCAATAATAACTTCAACAAGTCATCATCCATTCCCCCACTAAAATCTTCAGATGGCAACATTACAAATGACCCGCATGGGAAAGCAGATATTTTTGCCAGTATGTTTGTCAGAAATTCTACTATAGAGGATGCCAGCCAGAATGTCCCAGTACTTGAAGTTGACTCTCTCGAAATTGTTCCACTTAAAATAAAGACAAGATACGTAAAATCCATCCTAGACAATTTACCTACCAACAAAGCCCCAGGCCCAGATGGAATTCCGCCAATTGTTTTGAAAAAGTGTTTCCCGGAACTTGCCTCTGTTCTAGCTAAATTATTCAGACTATGCATACATACTTCTTCATTCCCAAATTCATGGAAAGAAGCCAATATCCACCCAGTTCCGAAGAAAGGAAGTTCCTCTGACCCCTCTGATTACAGACCAATAGCTGTCACATCTTCTCTTGGTAAGGTTTTTGAAACTTTAATTAATAAGCACATTGTTAAACAAATTGAATCCAACAACATAATTAGTGATAGACAATATGGTTTTCGCCACGAAAGATCCACCATTGACATAATCTCTTAACTCATACCATCCATCAATCAACTGACCTACATGGAGAAACTCATGCAGTAGCCCTTGAGATTTCTAAAGCTTTCGATTGAGTATGGCACCGTTCCCTGCTGTCCAAACTCCCTTGCTATGGACTAACGTCTTTTGTTCTTTCGATTTCCTTATATCTCAATGATAGGACAATAAGAGTAAAAGTAGATGATGTATATTCCAATTTCCACTCAATTAACGCCGGCGTGCCGCATGGATCATTTCTGTCATCAACAATGTTCCTGGTTCATATTAATGATCTCTTATCTGTCACCCACAATCCCATCCACTCATATGCAGATGACTCAACACTACATAGTTCATTCACACTCAGACAGCCATTGACAAAGTCTAATATCTCTACCTCTCAACTCAATACAGCCATCTCCATACATCAAGACCTATCTTCGATCAGTGAATGGGGACAAAACAAGCTTGTCTCATTTAATGCTAGTAAAACTAACTATATACAATGTATTAACAGACAGATATTTCCAGATTCGTATATTACCTTCAGTCCTACTAATATTCCCATCTCCAAAGTTATTGAAATTCTCAGCGTCTCACTTAACAATGCCCTCAGCTAGACCACTTATGTTAGATCACTTGCTAAAACCGCCTCAAGGAAACTTGGATTAATGTACAGAGTCCGTAACTTCTTCGCCGATGAGCAGTTAGCTATAATTTATATGTCATGTGCACTCTCAGCTTGAATATTGCTCACCCTTGTGGAATGGTTGTGGAGTAATAGTACTTTTAGTTTTACACAACACACACACACACACACACAGGTACATTATCTGTAAAGGAAGACGAATGGAAGTGTGTGTGTGTGTGTGTGTGTGTGTGTGTGTGTGTGTGTGTGTGTGTGTGTGTGTGTAAGCCAACACACAAATGTCACCTCACACATCACATTGCCTCTACATACACATTGTACATACACTTCAATTCTCTCTGCCAACATTCACAAACCCTTCCATATTACACACTACCAAGTTACATATTTTATCAGGCCACATAATTTGTACTAATTTCTACAAACTCATATATCCCTGGTGGTCCATATGTACCGATTCAATATACACCCACCTGGCAGTATCTTGTGTGTTGCGGGCACGGCTCTGTCTGCTGGTGTGGGTGTGGCATTGGATGCAGGAAATGAATAAATGATGCAGGATGGGCACAGATAATGCAGAGCCGTTCCCGCAACACAACAACTCGCTTTACGGATTGGACGAATAAAATTTTACATGAAAACCCGTAAATAATGATTCCACAGTCTTGTTATTTTGACTTCTTTTATTTTATATTCTTGCGTTTTTACTCATGTTCCTCCTTCTACTCCTTTCTGCCTTCTCACCTATTTTCCTTGTCCCTTCCCTCCTCATCTTCCTCACTTTCTTCTCTTCCTCCTTATTCTCCTCTCGCTCTTTACTTCTTTCTCTTCTTCCTTCCCTCCCTCCCTTCTCTAACCACCTTTACCTTCCCCTTTCTCTTCTTCAGTTTTTTACCCCCAGTCCATTCCTTACCTCTTCTCTCAAAGCTCCTTCCTTCCTTCATCTACCTCCTCTCCTTTTCTACTTCCCTCCCTCCCTAGGTCCTCCTCCCTTCCTCCCATGCATTCATTCCTCTCTCATCCTTCCCTCATTACGGTACCTTCTCCCTCTGTCTTCTTTTCCTTCCTTCATTCTATCACTCGTTGTTTCCCTCTCTCCTTCATTTATTCACTCCCTCCTTCCCTCCCTTCTTCCTTCCTTCTTTCCTTCCCTCCCTCCTGTCTTACGTCAACTACACAATCAATATCAAAGTATTCTTCACATATTACTGTATTTCTCACTTAAATCTTTTATGCTCTGTGTAATTTACCATGACCTAAAATTGCAATATCTCCATCCCCAATACAAAGCTATCACAACAGATTAACACAAGAATATGGTGCTAGTCACGAGGAAGTGCTATGGAAAGGATACAGAGCCGTTGTATCGTCTTATTCTACCACTGAGCTACCTGAAATTAGCTGCCAAAGGACGATATTATCTTCCTGGTTAAACTGACCGAACCTTTAACGAGGAAAACTATAAACATCTCCGCTAATGCCATTGCCATTAAAAAGGATCTCGATCGGGATCCGTGGAGATATTGTGTGGAATAAATAGGATCCAGATCCGTCCCCAAATTTAATCAATTGTTCCTTGATCCATGGCCCACTCTTCCACAATATTTTATTGATATTCATTGAAAACCTATGGAGATACTCTGAGGGATACATAGGATCCGGATCCTGATCCGGATCCGCCCCAAAATTTATTTTTATTTATTTATTTATTTATTTTTTTTTGGCCCATGGTCCACCCTTCCACAAAATTTCACTGAAATTAATTGAGAACTTCTGGAAATATCGTGTGGTCAAACAAACAGGCAAATATAGGTGAATACATAACCTACTGCAAATTCGTTGGCGGACGTAATTAACAGTTTCAGCCACTCATGAAGGAAGAGGCATAGTGAGATTTGTGATTGAAATTGGACGTCAAAATGCACGCACACACACACACACACACACACACACACACACACACACACACACATACACGAGAGAAAAAAAAAAAAAACGTGTAAAACCCTGCCTAACCAAACGCAGTGTTGAAATACATATCCAGACACAGAAACAGTCACTGGAATCCTAACCCAACCAAGGACCTAACATGGCTATTAGTACTTGTGTTCGAAGTGCAACAACAACAACAACAATAATAATATATATATTTTTTTAAATAACAGAACGGAGGAAGGTAAAACAAATGAATAAAAAAAAAATAATCCATACATCAGATTACTGGTGTTCTCACTTCATAAAATATCTGTAACAGTTAGACTTGAACAGCTGTGGGTTGAAGTTTGGAGGGAAACAACTCTGGGGAAGCGAGTTCCAAAGAGATGCAGTTTGGGGAATGAAAGAATTCTGATACGCAGAAGTTCTGCAATATGGCTGAGTGACATTCCAGTCATGAGCGCTACCAGATGTTCGTGTAGCACGAGGGAAGGCATGGAGAGGTGGCACCATGGACGCAACTTCGTCTGAGCATTTGCCAGAAAAATATCTGTAAAATAATGCAAGGGAGGCAACATTCCTTCTTACTTGTAGGGGAGGTAGTTTATTTGTAATGGTAGGGTTGTTAATAATTCTAACAGCTTTGTTCTGAATTATGTCTAGTTGTCTTAATGCAACCTCTCCACATCCATTCCATAAGGGTGAGCAATATTCAAGCTGAGAGCGCACATGACTCTTATAAATTTTAGCTAACTGCTCATCAGTGAAGAAGATACGGACTCTGTACAATAATCCAAGATTTTTTAAGGCGGTTTTAGCAAGTGATGTAACATGAGAGGTCCAGCTGAGAGCATTGTAAGTGAGACACCAAGAATTTCAATAATTTTGGAGATGGGAATATTAGTAGCACTGAAGGTAATGTACGAATCTGGCAATATCTGTCTATTAGTAATTTGTATATATTTAGTTTTACTAGCATTAAATGAGACAAGGTTGTTTTGTCCCCATTCACTGATCGTAGATAGGTCTTGATTTATGGAGATGGCTGTACTGAGTTAAGAGGTAGAGATATTGGACTTTGTAAATGGGTGTCTGAGTGTGAATGAACTATGTAGTGTTGAGTCATCTGCATAGGAGTGGATGGGATTGTGGGTGACCGATAAGAGATCATTAATATGAACCAGGAATAGGGGTGGCACCAGAACTGACCCCTGTGGCACGCCGGCGTTAATTTAGTGAAAATTGGAATATACATCATCTACTTTTACTCTTACTTTCCTGTCACTAGGATGTAAAGAAATCAAAGGAACAAAAGACGTTAATCCATAGCAAGGGAGTTTGGACAGCAGGGAACTGTGCCACACTCTATCGAAAGCTTTAGAAATATCAAGGGCTATTGCATGAGTTTCTCCATGTAGGTCATTTGACTGATGGATGGTATGAGTTAGGAGACTGAATATGTCAATGTGTCATGCATGACTTTGTGTCATAAAAGACTGTGTAGGTTCCTTTGAGGTTGAGTTATATATATATTTTAGATTTGTGGACGAGCGGTTTTATATCTTGGAGTAGCTTCCCATTTGTCATGTAGTGACAGGAGAGGTAAAGAATAGTATGGGACTATTTTTATTTGTCTTGGAAATATTAACAAGTCTCTCACACAGAGCATAAGTATAGAGTCCCGTCCCGCTATCTATCTCTCTGTCTCTCTCTCTCTCTCTCTCAAAATGCCAAGCCCTTCTCACTGTGACCTGTCTCTTCTAAGGCCTGTCTCCTTCTAAGCTCTCTTTCCTAAATTCTGGTGAAACAGGAGACGTATCACGTGTGTTCCTCGTGGATGGAAAGTTTAAGAAGCCTGTGTGTGAGTATGTGTGTATATGTGTGTGTATGGTTACTAGGTCTTTGTTCACGATAGGACTGCTGACAGCTAACTGCATCATCTCCTTACTGGCCGCTGTCGTCAGCTTTCCTCAGTGTAACTTGCAAACTCATTTCCTTTTCCCAGGCTCGCAGAGGGCTGTCTATCTATCTATTTATCTATCTATCTATTATGATTTGTAATTATAATATGTAGTCCTGACAAATGGAGGATCTGTTGTGGCGAAAACCATATTGTCTATCACTAATTAAGTTGTTGGATTCAAGATGTTTAACAATGTGCTTATTAATTAAAGTTTCAAATGCCTTACCAAGAGAAGATGTGACAGCTATTGGTCTGTAATCAGAGGGGTCAGAGGAACTTCCTTTCTTCGGAATTGGGTGGATATTTGGCTTATTTCCATGAATTTGGGAATGAAGCAGTACGTATGCAGTCTGAATAATTTAGCTAGAACATAGGCAAGTTCCGGGAAACACTTTTTCAAAACAATTGGTGGAATTCCATGTGGGCCTGGAGCTTTGTTGGTTGGTAAATTAGACAGGATGGATTTTACGTATCTTATCTGTATTTTAAGTGGAGCAATTTCAGGAGAGTCAACTTCAAGTACTGGGACATTCTGGCTGGCATCCTCTATAGTAGAATTTCTGGCAAACATACTGGCAAAAATATCTGCTTTCCCACAGCGGTCATTTGTAATGTTGCCATCTGAAGATTTTAGTGGGGGAATGGAAGATGACTTGTTAAAGTTATTACTGAAAGAATTAAGAGTTGACCAAAATATTATATTGCCATTAGGGTTGTTAAGTAGTTTTGATGCTTGATTTTGAAGAAAGTTTGATTTAGCAAGATTTATTACAGCTTTTGTATGATTTCTAGCAATTTTAAATTGAAAGAGTGATTCAGATATGGTTTATTTTAGGTGAGAGTTATATGCTAATGACTTTTGGGTTGTTGTTCTGGCACAGTTGCCATCAAACCATTTTGGAGAGTTCGATCTTTTAGTGAACTGTTGACTTGGTATGAATAAATCCATATCAGCTAGTATTACGTCGCAAATGTGGGCCTGGGTAGAATTGGGATCACTAGAGAAGAAAGACTGCCATGGAAAGTCAGCAAGATAATTTCTAAATCCATCCCAGCTTGCCCTATCAAAGTGCCATCGGGTCACCCTGACAGGTTCAGAACGGGGAGGTGTGGGGGGGTTAACTAATGAGGCTTTGATGAGATTGTGGTCAGAGGATCCAAGTGGTGACACTGCCTCTATCCTGTATTGATCTTGATTATTTGTCAAGAATAAATCCAAGAGATGGGCATTATGATCAGGATTATCAGGTATTCTGGTTGGTTGCTTTACCAGCTGGATGAGATTAAACGATTCTGCAAACAGCTCACGCTCTAGACCAGCGTCATCAGTCCTGGCAGAATGCAATAACCATTCAACATTATGTATGTTAAAATCACCCAAAATGGTAATTTCGGTGCTAAGGGCAAGGTGAAGGTTAACCAACTGTGTGGATAATAATAATAATAGTAATAATAATAATAATAATAATAATAATGATAATAATAATAATAATAATAATAATAATAATAATGATAATAATAATAATAATAATAATAATAATAATAATAATAACTACTACTACTACTACTACTACTACTACATCATCATCATCAACAACAACAACAACAACAACAACTAGTAGTAGTAAAGGCAAACTCAATCTAACCAATGCAGCGTAACTTTGAATGGGCAGGTTTATAATATAAAGTCAAGATGGAAGTGCCGAGGTGCTGGAGGGGACGCCTTCACGTGCTGGCACCGATATGACAGGACGGCTCCGCTGCCCGCTTAAACACACGTCCCTCAACTCCCTGCCCGTCCCCTTGAGAGGCAGATGGTAGAGTGGAAGAGGAAGGCAACTTGAGCTGCAGTTCACTGGGTTGGCATTTAGGGCTGATGCTGCACTGTTGCTTCTTTATCTCTATTCTATCGCTACTTCAATGGTCACTGCCCCTCTGAACTGTCTGCTTGCATCCCTCCACCTTTGTGACGGGCACGTATCACCCGTCTTGCAACACTCTCATCCCTTTTCTGTCCAACTCTCTAATGCAAGAGTTAACCACTACTCCGAGTCCTTCATGTATGCAACAGGTCAGCTCTGGAACTGTCTCCCTCTATCTATATTTCCTTCTTTATAAGATCTCCAGTCTTTCAAAAGCAGTGTGTCCACGGATCTTGAATTTGTCTCTCTTATATATATATATTCTTGGAAGGAACGGTTTGTGGGCTCCTGACTTTTGGTTCCTTCTTCCTTCCACACACACACACACACACACACACACACACACACACACACAACTACTGACGCAGCCACAGCCACCTCCCTCCACAATGACCAGCACATCAGGGAGTAAGGCAGACACGATGCA
>NC_137044.1:29721539-29739039 GCF_032717465.1 Coenobita brevimanus
CCCGGGCTCCTTCGCTTCTCAGGTGGCAAAGAAGGACTGCATGATGGATGGATGGATGGATAGATAGACAGATACATAAATAGATGAACAGAGAGGAAACTGAAGAGAGAGAGAGAGAGAGAGAGAGAGAGAGAGAGAGAGAGAGAGAGAGAGAGAGAGAGAGAGAGAGAGAGAGAGATTATTTACGTATCATGGCTTCAAGTTCCGGAATCTGATACCTGAAAAACAAGGAACCCACAAGTAGTTATTTATCATCATCATCATCATCATCATCATCATCATCATCATCATCATCACCATCACCATCATCACCATCACCATCATCACCATCATCATCATCATCATTATCAACATCACGATTATCATCATCATCATCATCATCATCATCATCATTACCATCATCATCATCATCATCATCATTTTCATCATCACCATTATCATCATCATCATCATCATCACCATCATCACCATCATCATCATCATCATCATCATCACCATCATCATCATCATCATCATCATCATCACCATTATCATCATCATCATCATCATCATCATCATCACCATCATCATCATCATCATCATTATCGTCTTCCCAGCAAATCTGACTACTGATCTCTCTCTCTCTCTCTCTCTCTCTCTCTCTCTCTCTCTCTCTCAGGTCCAATTCTAACTGACTATACAAATGTCCAAACTGCTCTTCCTCAGCGGTTTATTCTGCACACTACACACCAGCCTTGTATCCTGTATATTACTGATGCCGCCTGAGTCCATAGGAAGTAGTATGGGTAATGCTTAAGGAGACATAGCACCACCTCTTAAAAGAGAGAGAGAGAGAGAGAGAGAGAGAGAGAGAGAGAGAATTCCTCCCTCCGAACTGCTAGTGACTTAGTCAAGGTGTGCAGAAGTGCGTTGTCAAGTTGGAAAATGATTTATTAATAAACAATGAAATTATTATTACGTAAAGGATAAAGTAAAGTAGGTTAGGTTAGCATAAAGTAGGTTAGGTTAGCATAAAGTAGGTTAGCATAAAGTAGGTTAGGTTAGCATAAAGTAGGTTAGGTTAGCATAAAGTAGGTTAGGTTAGCATAAAGTAGGTTAGGTCAGCATAAATAAGGTTGGGTTGAGTCACGAAATTTTAGGTTAGGTTTGGAAAAATTTGCACTAATAAGGGTAATTTTGATAAAGAAAAAAAAAGGGGGGGAGGGGGCTTTCTAAGATGGCCTCCGTCTCTCACGACAACAGCGTCATGAAGTCCACCTCTTTGACCATATATTACATCTGTATTATGAGCCACATTTACATTAAGCTGTCTAGTAATATCTTGGCTAGCAAGAGAGCTAATCATACTTTTGACAGGAGTATAACTATATTCAGCAGATATATCAGGAGAGTCATAGGCCAAAAGCAGAGCCTTACGAGCTAGATGGTCAGCCTTTTCGTTGAAGGGTATCCCTATATGGGAAGGAATCCATGTGAAGTGGACTTTATGACCTGTGCTTCCAATACACCAGATGGTTGATGGACATCTACTGACAATATCACAGTCTGTAGGAGTAGTAGACAGTAATTCATACAGAGCTCCTTGACTGTCCACAAAGAAGTAAACATCCTTAGATAAAGACACAACACAACCTTGTCCCTCTTCTATCGAATATAGTTTTGTCCTTGTGGAAGAAAGAGAGTTAGGGAGTTTTTTATTTTTTATGATAATGTCCTTATACTGAGTGGGTGACTCATACTCCCTAATGAACAGCCTACACCCAGACGTGGTGCCATCTACAGACCCGTCACAATATATGTGTAGTCTGGTGACGATCTGTTATCTCCGACTTTGTCACGAAGAGGGATTTAAGTTCACAAGGCAGCCAATGATCCTTGGGCTTGTGGAATTTCTCTATGTCCACATTCACTCTACTAAGACTTCAGGTGGCCCGACCTTGTGCTTGTATTAAATTAATGCAAGGAGTTATGACACTGAAGTTGTTCAAGAGTTTGTACATACAGCCGAGGTATGCGTTTGGAGGAGAACGAGCACTGTTGTCAAAGGTCGTCAGGGAGTGTCTTATAATATTTATTGCTGAGAAAGTTACCTAGAACTTTTACAACAAAAGAAGCTTTTAAAACTCTTTCCACCATTTATAAGAGACGTACAAAATATTGAAAATTAAACTCGCCATGAGAAAATACTTAAAATTCTCAAGAAGAGCTTGAAAAAAAGAAAAAAAAAAAGTGGTCCTGGTCCTTAAGAATTTTCACAGTGTGTTAAAGAAAGCTAAGTTTAATTATGCTAAAAAAAAAAAAAAAAATGCTAATGAAAAGGTAACACGATCATGTCACTAAGGAAAAAAAAAAAAATCGTTAGCTTAGTCAGCCCTATAAACACGTAATCCCATTTTCTTTAAAAAATTCATATAATCCAGTGACGTACTTTATATATAATTTCGTCCATCTCCATACGATTATGTTCACCTTAAATGAGACTTTTTAAACTGGAGGGGTTAGATATAGCCTTCATTAACCACTTTACTACTATACCCAATATTTTGGTTCTATAGCAGGCTTACTTGCACGTCTTAGCGGTTTATTTGGCAGAATACATTTAAGTCTCTTGTATGTTTTTTATAGCCTTTTAGTGCTGATGTAGTTGCATCAATAACCAAAGGATAATGAGGTGCAGTGTGAAAGATAAATCGCTAGACAAGAGATACTGCAACATTCTCGAAATCACTTCTAATCCAGTTCTTAAACGCGCCTTCACAGCTCAGCAGTACAGCATTTGTTTATGCAATAACAAATAATAGCACAATATATACTGTACGACTGCCCTATACTCCAGTCTTATAATGTATTAAATATTACTACGTCATGTTAATCCATAACGAACAAAAAACTTAAGCCCTGATTAAAAATTTGCATACATTTCCAGAAAACCTTCTATTTGTGATAGTTTCGTGAAATATCATTTCCTCTCATATGGTTGTTATTATGGTTGTTATTCACACACACCACAAAGCCAGTCAGGAGACGGGACGTGTGTGCTGGGCATTCCCCAGGTCCTGTCCTCCCCACTTACTGTTTTTTTTAATCAGCCCATACACCACTGACCGGGCTAATAGTATGGCCCGTCCTGCACTATATGTGCAGGGAATCTTTCAACGAACGAACGGTTGTTATTACTCTGCTGCCTGCCTCCACACCGATAGCATCTCCTGTTCCTGACTACAACAAGGGTAACAGCTCTCCGGTTCGCCGTTGATCGAGCTGCTCTGCCCTTTTGTATCACGCCAGTGCTTGAGGTGTTGCTGTTGTTGTTGCTTGCCGCCATTTCTCAGACCACGCCTTGGTCTTCAGCCACAGTAGTATATCGGGGTACACGCACTTGTGTGTACTCGCCCTGCTGTGGTTCTTTTTGCCTTCTCCTATATTTCCTTTCTGGCCCTAGAGACCCCTGTTTAGAGTGGTACGATACCCGCCTCCTCGTTAGTGTGTCTATGCCATTTTGGCATGACCCCTAACGGGCTCCAGTTTGCCCGTGCCTCGGCCTCTGGGCCGGGGCGAATATCCCACCACCACCACCTGGTTGTTATTAGTCCTTTGTTACCGTACTTCTATTACTCTTGGCATTTTTGGAATACATCAGTATTTCTTTTGTTTAAAATGGCCTTTTTTTTTTTTCTTTTTTTTTTTCACGCATTACTCGTTGTTTGGTACGTTTCATGTATTACAAGTTGGCCAACAATACCAGTAACACGTTTTCTTTTGCTACTAAGTTTGCACGTTACTACTTATCATTCTACCCGCACAGCGCACACTACTCACAACAACAAATATTAGTAAAGCCTTTGATGCCGACCCCCAACACAAACTAATCACCTAAATACACAACACAGACATGGAGAACACCAAGCGCTGGCTTGCCTTTTACTTGCCTGGTAGACAAGCACATGTTACATTCTCGGCCAACCCATCACCAACACGAAATTTCCCTATCAGAGTTGCACAGCGCTCAGATCTCCCACCCACACTCTTCAACCTATACATATATAATATTCCCCCACCCCAGCCACCCACATATATTGTCTCATATGCAGATGACATCACCACAACAAGCACAAACCACCCTGCAGACACAGCCTGTACACTGCAACAGGACTACCTCAATATACTGCAGACACAGCCTCTACACTGCAACAGGACTACCTCAACACACTGCAGACACATCCTCTACACTGCAACAAGACTACCTCAACACACTGCAGACATAGCCTATACACTGCAACAGGACTACCTCAACACACTGCAGACACAGCCTATACACTGCAACAGGACTACCTCAACACACTGCAGACACAGCCTGTACACTGCAACAGGACTACTTCAACACACTATAGACTTGGGTTAAGGACAACAGGTTGAAAATGACCCCAGCCAAATCCACCAGCACACTCGCCACCAGCTGTAAGCATGAACACAGGTACTCCCCCCAACATTACATTATTTAACAATGTACGTGTGCCACACACCGTACACTAACGTTCTTAGAGAGACATAACATCGGACTCACCTTCAAGAACCATGTACAAGACAAGAGGCGGTGCACCGCCAGACTCAATGCACTGAGGCCAACTACATGGCCAGACTTTGGGCCACAAAAGGAAGCATTCTCCATACTCTAAAAAACAATGTTTATATCAGTGATGATCTATACTCCTCCCACCCCCTTCCCCAGCATAGGCTCCCATCCTATCCAACACCCACAACACCTTTCCAAATCGTACAGAAAAACGCCCTACGCATCACCACTGACTGCGCGAAATCCACTTCCTTAGGTCACTTGCCGTCTGATATTAAAGCCTTCCAAGTGAGAGACTACCTTCATATTAGGGGCACACAATTTTCTGCATTAGCCTGTTCCAGTACACAACACCTCTGCTGTTATATGACACACACAACACACCTAGACACATAAAACAATCACCATACAAACATTATCAAACCTTCTATAACAATACCCCACCTCCAGATATTCTAACACCGACAATGAAAAAACACCTACATACTTCATAATAATATACCATCTCGATCACAACACCATACTACCAGCCCCCCCCCCCTCCCCGTGTCTCTAGTTCTTCTTTTAAAAACAAACCCAAGTTACGACAAAGAATCGATCGTAAGTATGGTTGAGAATTTCACCCCTGGCTCGGAATCGTATCCCGGCTTGGACGGTGATTAATTTATTAAGTTTGATTCGGCCTTTCCAATGGTGAAAATGGCTGACTCAGTGGCAGAAAAAGACAAAGCCATGGCCCTTCATCTTTTCCTTTGCACTTCTTCGTGACTAGCACCAAATTCGAGCAATAATCTCCTCCTGGTGTTCAATAGTCAAGATGGAGAGATGGCAGTTTTAGGCCAAGTTAGAGTAAATAGCGGTTTTATGGCTTTACTCTCAAAGGCACTGCTAGGGCTCTACATGTATTCCACAGTACTTTTTCGTGACTAGCGTTGAATTCGATCAGTAAACCCTTCATCTATCACTGTTTATATATATACAGACGTCTAAATCCAGTAAGGGGTGGCCACAAGTAAATCACCTCCACGTCTCCCTGTCTTCTACCATATCGCTGTCCTCCCTGCCAATTCACGTCCCCCCTTTCATATACCTCTTCACTCCATCCCTCCACCTCCTCTTTGGTCTCCCCCTACCTCTTCCCTTTCTCCACTTCACTCATATACATTCTCCTTGTCAGTGTCTTGGGCTCCTTCCTCTCCACATGGCCAAACCCACAGTGTATTTCTCCTAACGCTTTCTGTCACATCCTCATCCACATCACAACACTCCTTCACTTTCTCATTTGTCTTTGTTGTCTTACCTGGTAGCCTTCCTTGACCCTGAGCCTGCCCAAAGGAAAGGCCCACGGATGCCAGACACTACTGATGCGCCAACCCACGGAAAATAAGAATATGTAAGAAAGAACAAAGCAAAGATTTGGGCTGGAAGGTGTACTATATGCAGCTAAGAAGTAACTATTTGCAGAAGAGTGAAGTGGGGGGGGGGGGGACAGAGACAGATAGCAATAGGGCAAGAGAGAAATAATATCATCACAATAGTTATTGGAATTGGAACATGGAGTCGCCGAGATGGGAAGTGAGAGCTACTTTAAAAGAAGCTAGGTCCTGAATAGAAACAACAGAGTCCGGCAGGGAATTCCAGAGAGATACGCATCTGATACTGAAGAATCTCTTACGCACATCAAGTTGGCATCGGGAGTGGGGAACCTTGAACTGGTGTCCCCGAGTAGTATGGTAAAGAGGACAGGGAAACAGATCATCTGGGGACAAAGAGGAGTTTCCATGACATATTTGCCAGTATTTGATGATATCATGTCGATGCAGTCTCCCTGAACGGAGAATAAGTTCATAAACCGTATTCTGCTCGTATAGTCAAGGTGTTCAAGCCCCTGTATAGACTTTGTCCAACGTTGCTGGATTGATTCGAGCAGCCTATGGTTGCCTATGTACCCCTGATCCCACAACGACGAGGAGTACTCCAGCAATGGACGGATGTGGGAGATATATAGGGGAATCATGAAAGATGCATCGCGATTTGCTGTGGACTTCAGGATACTGTTCGACAGAGCTCCAGCTTTATGAACCAAGTTTGAAATATCTTAGTGAAATTTACGTGAGGAATCAATCAATACTCCCAGGTCAGATACAGTTTCTCTGAGGAATAGGTAGAACATTCATGTAGTACAAGCCAGAGTCTGTCTTTCCATGTACATACCTGCACATGCTCCTCTCAAATAACTCATTTCCTCTGCTCTCACTGTTGTGCCCTTCAAACAAGGTCCAAGCTTCGCTTTCATGTTAGGTTAGTGTGTTACGTAGATTAATCTATTAGGTTAAGTTACGTTCGTTCTCTTAGTATCAGGTTAGGTTAGTCTGTTATGTAGATTAATCTATTAGGTTGTTACGTTCGTTCTCTTAGTATCAGGTTAGGTTAGTCTGTTACGTAGATTAATCTATTAGGTTAAGTTACGTTCGTTCTCTTAGTATCAGGCTTGGTTAGTGTGTTACGTAGATTAATCTATTAGGTTAAGTTACGTTCGTTCTCTTAGTATCAGGTTAGGTTAGTATGTTAGCCAGTTCGGTTAACCTGGTAGGTTAGGTTAGGTTTGTTTTCTTTGTATGAGGTAAGTTTAGTTTGGTGGTCATTTAGGTTAGTCTGTAAGGTTAAGTAACCTTTACAACAATAAATATTTCAATCAATTAGGTTTGTTTTCTTAGTATAAGCATGTATCAACTCACGCAGCCACCTCTCTCTCTCTCTCTCTCTCTCTTGGGGGAGGGGGAGCGGTAGCACAGTGGTAGCGCGCTGACCTTGTGATCGGGAGGTCGCAAGTTCGAGCCTTGCCCGGGCCTACCATTGCCGGGAGGGGTAGCGTCCTCCTGTAACCCCAGCGGGGCTATATGGCCTTAGTTGCCTAGCTCAGGGAATTTATTTCTCCATTTTTTTTTTCTCTCTCTCTCTCTCATATTCTGTATATTGTATTCATTCCTATGTGATCTTCAGTGACATCGTTGGCCACAATTTACGGATTTTTGGTCAAATTCTTACGGGCCTTACAGATTTCCTAACGCATCTTCCTCAGTGATTTATTCTGCGCTCTACACGCCAATAATCTTTTATCCTGTATATATCTGATGCAGCCTGTGTCGATATTAAAACGATAAGTTGTATGTTAAAGAATGCGAAGTTTAATTATGCTAAATAAATTGCTAATGAAGAGGTAACACGACCATGCCACTAAGTAAAAGAAAAAAAAAAAAGTCCATCATTAGCTTAGTGAAACCTTAAAATATTTTGTTTTCTGTTATAAACACGTAATATCATTTTCTTTTACAAAAATTCATATAATCTTGTGACCTACTTTATATATAATTTCGTCCATCTCCAGACGATTATATTCACCTTTAATGAGACTTTTTAAACTGCAGGGGTTAGATATAGCCTTCATTAACCACTTTACTACTATACCTAATATTTTGGTTCTATAGCAGGCTTCCTTGCATGTCTTTCTTAACGGTTTATTTGGCAGTGTTATGCCTACTCCTGGGTGTAGGGGGATTTCAAGAATACTCCCCCAGTATCCCTGCTTGTCGTACGAGGCGACTAAAAGGGTTGGTGGTGGGTTAGTGCCCCACCCCGTAAAAAGAACTAACTAAAAAAGCGAATAAAGCACCTCGGACCCGGACGGACCATACGTTGACGACTAAGGAACAGACAAAGGACATTCTTAGGGTGGGAACGTGGAATGTGAGAGGAGTGAATGATGAAGTGAAAGAGAGAGAGATTGTTCAGGTGCTTGAGGATGCAAAAGTGGATTTATGTGGACTGACTGAAACTAAATGGAAAGGTGAAAGGGTGAGAGAATGGGAATATGGTTTAGGTATATGTGCGGGAGTCAATGAGAATGAGAGGGCAAGAGAGGGAGTATGTCTGATGATTAGCAAGAAGTGGAAGGAGAATACAAGAGAGTATGGAACAGTGGGTGCAAGGATTGTATGGGTGAGGATGAAAGTAGGTATACAAGCGTGGGCGATTGTATGTGTGTATGCCCCGACAGAGGATCGAGTGGCAAGAGTGAAAGATGAGTTTTGGGCGAGAGTAGAAGCGTGTGTGGACTAGTTTGAGAGGAGCGAGAGAGTGTTGTTGATTGGAGACATGAATGGCAAAGTTGGGAATGTACGAGTCGATGGAGTGGTTGGTCAGTGGGGTGTGCCAGCTGACGTAGATGGGAATGGAAGTCCTTTGGTGGACATCTGTGCTTGTAAGGGGTTGGCAATAGCCAACACCTACTTTCGACATAAGATGATCCACCAGTATACATGGAGAGTAATAAGGAGTATGGATGGTGAACTTGTTGAACGAAATGCAATGATAGACTATGTGTGTGTGGATGAGCGAATGAGAAGACAAGTGCTGGATGCAAGAGTGTGGAGAGGGTGGGGGGAATGGAGTCTCGGACCATCACTTAGTGATGGCCAAGGTAGAGCTGCAAAGAAAGTGGTTGAGGAGACGAAGGGGAAGACAGGAGGAAGCAGCTCTTGTGAGAAGAGTGGAGAAATTGCAAGATAGTGAGAAAATGATAGAGTATAAGAGCATAGTGGAAGAAAGATTGGGAAGGTATGAACTAGAGCAGATGGAAGGGGTGGAAGACGTAGGTAAGATATTCACGGAAGAGATAGGCGCAGCGTGTGAGAGGGTTTGTGGAGTGAGGGAGAGATGCAAGGGTGTGCAAGGGACAGCATGGTGGAATGATGAGGTGAAACGAGCTGTGGAACAAAAGAAGAAGGCATATAGTGAATGGTTAGCGAGTAGAGGTAGGGGAGAAGATGAGAGAGAGAAGAGAGAGGTATATGTGAGCAGGAGAAGGGAGGTTAAGAGACTGGTGAAGGAGAGTATGAAGAATTTGGGAGGAATTTGAGTGTGTAATGGAGGGAGAGTAAGAAATTGTTTTGGAAGGAGGTAAAGAAAGTAAGGCAGTGTGAAAGGGGAAATAGTAGGGGTGTAAAAGATAGGAATAATAGATAGTTGGTGGAGAAGAGAGAGAAATTGAGGAGATGGAAGGAGCACTTTGAGGATTTGTTGAATGTAGAGAGTGAAAGCAATGCTATTATAAGTGGTTGGGGAATGGCTGGGAGAGGAAGAGATGAGAGGAGGGAGGAAGAGATTAGTAGGGCGGAAGTAGTGGAAGCGATGAAGAAGATTAAGTTGGGAAAGGCCCCAGGAATTGATGGAGTGTGTGGTGAAATGCTTAGGTATGGGGGTGAGACTGTTGTGGAATGGATATGGAAGTTGTGTAGATTGGCTTGGGAAGAGGGAAGGGTTCCAGAGGACTGGAAATCAGGTATAATTGTTCCTTTATACAAAGGAAAAGGGGAGAGAGAAGTATGTAGTAACCATAGGGGTATTTGCCTTCTTAGTGTGACTGGTAAAATATATGGTAGAATACTCATTGGTAGGGTTAGGCATATGACAGAGGAGTTAGTTGGAGAAGAACAAGGGGGATTTAGGAAAGGAATAGGGTGTGTAAATCAGATATTTGTTCTAAGATGTTTAGTGGAGAAGTATCTAGAGAAGGGAAGGAAAGTGTATGCTGTCTTCATGGACTTAGAGAAAGCTTATGACAGAATAGATAGGCAAGGTATGTGGAAGGTTTTAAGAATATATGGAGTGGAGGGGAAATTGCTGAGAGCTGTGAAGAGTATGTACGAGAGAACTAGAGCTACGGTGCGAGTGGATGGTGAGTTGAGTGAGTTCTTTGATCTCAGTGTGGGACTGAAACAGGGTTGTGTGATGTCTCCATGGCTGTTTAATATATACATGGATGGGGTTGTAAAGGAGGTGCAGGGTAGGGCAGTGGATGTGGGGGTGGCTCTAATGAATGAGGGTGAGATTTGGAAGATTCCGATGTTGTTGTTTGCTGATGATACAGTACTGTTGAGTGAAGATGAATGGGAGTTGCAAGGTTTGGTGAATGAATTTGGGACAGTGTGTAGGAGGAGGAATCTGAAAGTTAATGCAAACAAAAGTAAAGTTATGGTGTTTGAGAGGAAAGAAGTCACAGAGTGTGCAGTGAGGTTGGATGGTGAGGATATGGAGAATGTGAGTGCATTCAAGTACTTGGGTATTGTGATGAGTAAGGATGGAACTTTGGGGGATGAAGTGCGTGAAAGGGTACAGCAGGGAAGGAAGGTTGTTGATACACTGAAAGCAGTGATGAGAAATAGGGAGGTGGGTATGGAAGTTAAGAAGTCACTGCATGATAGTATTGTGATCCCTACCCTGACGTATGGAAGCGAGGCATGGACCTTGCAAGAGGGGAACAAGTCAAGAGTGAGAGCAGTGGAAATGAGTTACTTGAGAGGAGCATGTGGAGTGACGTGGAGGGACAGGTTGACGTATGAAGAAGTGAAGGAACGCTGTGAGGTGGATGTGGATGTGGTTGAGAAGATTAGGAGAAATACACTGAGGTGGTTTGGGCATGTGAAAAGAATGGAAAATGAAAGACTGACTAAGAGGGTGTATGTAGGTGAGGTGGAGGGAGGGAGAGGGAGAGGCAGACCTAGGATAAGGTGGAGGGATGGAGTTGAGAGGTATATGAGGGAGGGGGGGTGAGTTGGCGGGAGGGTAGTCAAATGGTGGGTGACAGAGCGACTTGGAGGCGTTTTGTCTGCGGCCACCCTTTTGCGGGATTAGGGCGTCGGGCTATAGATAGATAGATAGTTATGCGGGGTGTTTTTCGTCTGACCTCTCGTCCTAAAAACTCCTGCGACTGAGCGGGGTCCTCTTTCCGGACTGGAAGTAAAGCACCAACAAAGGAACAGGGCATAAAAACTCGGCAGTACACATTAACACATCTATTGTCTTAGTTCTAAACACCTTACGATATAGGAACAGAGAGACACTGGATATGGTTTAGACAGGATAACAGAGTTGACTTCCCAATATAAACGTACACACATACATTTAGGGCAGAGCATGGTGATATTCAGACATTCACAGATTGTGAGTCACTAATACACAGCACCAGCATTACAGTTTGGGCATAATTGTCACTTAATATTCTAGACTAGATGCACTAGGGGTGGAAAGGACAAAGGGTCAGGATGGTGAATGTTACTATGAACTTGTCAGGGTGCAAGTCGCGACACTCAGGATTGTCACCTAACCACGGCGACACTATTTCACTGGTTTCTGTCTATTCTCGGCACGCCAGTAGTATAGACCAGATGTTTCTGATCGTCTTTATGCCCATGCTTATTAATCCTTATTTTCTGCCTGGACATTCATATAACTGTGTGTCACTTATATTATTATTGTCTTCACTGTTTTACTGTCACTGTTCACTCCCGTCTCTGTGGTTAAGACATAAGAGAGGCGTTGAGGTCACTACTACGCCTTGGTTCCTGGGCTAAACAGAGGTGGCCCGGGCATGGGAGGGGGCCCTACTGGGGAGCCCTCCTGCAGGAGGCAGTGAACCACCTGCAGGGGCGTTGTTGCCCAGGTCTTCTTCATCAGGGAGGTGCAGGGAGGCTCTCCCATCTGGGGGCCTCAACCTGATAGGTGGCCCTCGTGCTGGGGCCTCATTGGTGATGTGCAGGGAGGCCCTCCGGTATGGGGGCCTCGTCGGTGGGGTGCAGGGAGGCCCTCCAGTATGGGGGCCTCATCGGTGGGGTGCAGGGAGGCCCTCCGGTATGGGGGCCTCGACCTGATAGGTGGCCCTCGGGGCTGGGGCCAAACAACTCCAGGAGACGAGTCTGCCGCCTCTTACTCCCGGCAGAGGGCCGTGGGGGAGTGGGGCCCAGGTGGCCCTGCTCTGGGGCCTGCTGGCCGAACCGGGGAGCCTGGGTGCTGCGATCACCTTTAGGGAGGGGCGCCGTCAGGAGTAGACTGTGGCACCTCCTCTGTCGGGCGTCCGTCAGGGGCCGGGATCGTCCAGGGGTAGGCTGCAGGACCAGGACAGGACCACGCCACCACTCTTGGAATGGCAGCACCTCCGGGGAATCACACCTGGAGGGAGAGAGAAAAGGGCATCCCACACAGCCGAGAGGTGGAGAGCCAACCGAGCAAGGGACCTTCTCCTCTGGGAGAACCCCAGGAATCACGAATGAAGGACGTACAGTGGCCGCTCCTTCCCCCACACGTACAGTGGCCGTTGTGGCGGTTCCGCAATTCCTAAGGGCAGCAGCTGAAGGGCGTACAGTGGCCGCTCCTTCCCATACACATACAGTGGCCATTGTGGCGGTGCTGCTCCCAAAGGAGGAAGAGGCAGATGAGGGTCGTACAGTGGCTGCTCCCTCCCGAGCACATACAGTGGCCGTTCCCGCGGCTCTGCCTGCCCAGCGGGAAGTAAATGAAGGGCGTACAGTGGCCGCTCTTTCCCCGGCACGTACAGTGGCCGTTACCGTGGTGTTACTTCCGTAGGAGGAGGAGGAAGTGGATGAGGGGCGTACAGTGGCCACTCCCTCCCTGACACATACAGTGGCCATTATCGTGGCTCCACTTCTCCTTCCTTTGCCAGTCGGAGCACGCTCAATAGCTAACGCTCCGAGGTCGTCTCTAGATGTGGCTGTAGCTGAAGGGTGTACAGTGACTGCTCCTTCCCCCACATGTACAGTGGCCATTGTGGCAGCACTACAGGGGGAAACAACTGAAGGGTGTACAGTGGCCGCTCCCTCCCCGGCATGCACAGTGGCCGTTACCGTGGTGTTGTTTGGGACTGAATCTGGAGCAGTCCCACCCCGAACCTGGTGAAGGCTGCTCCGCCTGCAGGGTTGCATCTTCCTCCTGCATGGTTGCTGTCGGGCCTGTTGGGCGGAAGAGAGACTTTAGACAGGGAAGCCCCGGTGCCTTTCTTGCTTTGGGTCAGTCTCTCCATGACCCGGCCTGCCGTGGTGTCCTCCTGGGGTGGTGGTGAGGCTGCGGCTCGGCGGTAGGGTGGGGGGTGGCGGGGTTATCAGTCCAGCGGCGGCGGAGGTGTGTATTTTCTGCAGAATATATTTAAGTCTCTTGTATATTATTTATAGACCTTTAGTGCTCATGTAGTTGCATCAATAATAAAAGGATAATGAGTTGCAGTGTGAAAGATAAATCGCCAGGCAAGAGATACTGCAACATTCTCAAAGTCACTTCTAATCCAGTCCTTAATCTCGCCTTCACAGCTCAGCAGTACAGCATTTGTTTATGTAACAACAAAACGCAGCACAATATATACTGTACAACTGGCCTGTTCTCCGGTCTTTTATAATGTATTATATATTACTACATCAGGCCAATCCATGTTTTACAAAAACCTTTACGACTTGTTTAAATATTTGCATACACTTTCAGCAAATAATCGATTTGCGAAACATTCTTAAAATGATTATATTTTCATCTCACAGCTTATAAACTATGAACATATTTGATTGTCTAACAATGGTTCACTTTTTGGATAATGTCAGTATTTTTATTTAAATTAAAGTAACTTTTTTTTTTTTATTATTCGTTGTGTGGTACTGCATGTATTACAAACTGGTGAACAATACTAGTAACACTTTCTCTTTAGCTATTAAGTTTGCACGTTACACCTTATCATTCTACCCGCACGGCACACACTACTCACAACAACAAATATCAGTAAAGCCTTTGATGCCGTCCCCCAACGCAAACTAATCACCCAAATACACAACACAAACATGGAGAACACCAAGCGCTGGCTTGCCTTTTACTTGCCTGGTAGACAAGCACATGTTACATTCTCGGCCAACCCATCACCAACACGAAATTTACCCATCAGAGTTGCACAGCGCTCAGATCTCCCACCCACACTCTTCAACACTATACATATATAATATTCCCCCACCCCAACCACCCACATATATTGTCTCATATGCAGATGACATCACCACACCAAGCACAAACCACCCTGCAAACAGAGCCTGTACACTGGAACAGGACTACCTCAACACACTGCAGACACAGCCTGTACGCTGCAACAGGACTACCTCAACACACTGCAGACACAGCCTGTACATTGCAACAGGTCAACACACTGCAGACAGCCTGTACACGGCAACAGGACTACCTCGATATACAGCAGACACAGCCTGTACACTGCAACAGGACTACCTCAACACACTGCAGACACAGCCTGTACACTGCAATAGGACTACCTCAACACACTGCAGACAGCCTGTACACTGCAACAGGACTACCGCAACACACTGCAGACACAGCCTGTACACTGCAACAGGACTACCGCAACACACTGCAGACTAAGGTTGAAGACAACAGGCTGAAGGTCGCCCCAGCTAAATCCACCACCACACTCATCACCAGCAGTAAACATGAGCACACTGAGCACAAGTACTCCCCCCACATCATATTTAACAATGTACATGTGCCAACACAGTTCACTGTGATTCTTGGAGTGACATATAACATCGGACTCACCTTCAAGGACCATGTACAAGACAAGAGGCGGTACATCCCCAGACTCAATGCACTCAGGCCAACTACAGAGCCAGACATTGGGCCACAAAAGGAAGCACTGTCCTTACTCTAAAAACAATACATTAGATCTGTGATGTCCAATGCCCTTGCTCATATACCTCTCCACTCAATCCCTTCACCTCCTCATTGGTCTCCTCCTACCTCTTCCCTTTCTCCACTTTGCTCACATACACTCTCCTTGCCAGTGTCTCGCGCTCCTTCATCTTCACATGGCCAAACCAACTCAGTGTATTTCTCCTAGCGCTTTCTATCACATCCTCATCCACGCCACAACAATCCTTCATTTCCTCAACTGTCAGTCTGTCTCTCGACGTACCTCCACATGCTTCTCTCCAGTACTCATTTCCACTGCTCTCACTGTTGTGTCCTTCCAACAAGGTCCAAGCTTCGCTTCCCGGTTAGGTTAGTGTGTTACGTAGATTAATCTATTAGGTTAAGTTACGTTCGTTCTCTTAGTATCAGGTTAGGTTAGTGTATTATGTAGATTAATCTATTAGGTTAAGTTACGTTCGTTCTCTTAGTATCAGGTTAGGTTAGTGTGTTAGTGTGTTACGTAGATTAATCTATTGGGTTAAGTTACGTTCGTTCTCTTAGTATCAGGTTAGGTTAGTGTGTTACGTAGATTAATCTATTAGGTTAAGTTACGTTCGTTCTCTTAGTATCAGGTTAGGTTAGTATGTTAGTCAGTTCGGTTAATCTGTTAGGTTAGGTTAGGTTTGTTTTCTTAGCAGGCCTATGAGGTAAGTTTAGTTTGGTGGTCATTTATGTTAGTCTGTAAGGTTAAGTAGCCTTTACAAAAATAAATATTTCAATAATTAAGATTTGTTTTCTTAGTATAAGCATGTACCTACTCACGTGCCACCTCTCTCTCTCTCTCTCTCTCTCTCTCTCTCTCTCTCTCTCATATTCTGTATATTGTTCTCTCTCTCTCTCTCTCTCTCTCTCTCTCTCTCTCTCTCTCTCTCCCTCTCTCATATTCTGTATATTGTATTCATTCCTATGTGACCTTCAGTGACATCGTTGGCCACAATTTACGGATTTTTGGTCAAATTCTTACTAGCCTTACAGATTTCCTAACGCATCTTCCTCAGTGATTTATTCTGTTCTCTACACGCCAATAATCTTTTATCCTGTATATATCTGATGCAAACTGTGTCGATATTAAAATGATGAGTAGTATGTTAAAGAATGCTAAGTTTAATAATGGTAAAGAAATTGCTAATGAAGAGGTAACACGACCATGCCACTGAGAAAAAAAAAAAATGTAAAACCTCCAGGCAATAACCTTTACAGGTACAGTATATTACCACAGTCAGACACAGGACAAGAACAGCAGATATTACAACACGGTATGTGACAGGAAATGAAAGCTTAACTAGGATATTAGTATCTCGCAGGATACTGGCTTAACAGATACTGATGCCAACACTGTAATTTTAGTGCACAGGTGTACAGGGAATACATGATTGGGGTGCACGTGGGAGCGCGGGACTGAGTCTCACACGGGGGAAGGGGGGGGGGGTGACGCGCGGAGGGTCAGAACAGAGTTATAGTAATATTGGGAAGGAGTAAGTATTATTAATTCGAACTTAGTTTTTTCTGATAGCAAAGAGATTTTGACATTTAATTCTATTTCTCGTCCAGGTTCTTACATACACAATGACTGCTGGGAGGAGATTCCTTAAGGAAGGGTAGGGGACACTGGGAATTTACCGTGTTTATGGTAATACAAGCGGGAGAATATTATTAGTACTTTTTCTCTACTGTTTCTTGGTAGCAAAAGACATTTATATATTTTGCTATAGAGAATCTCTCAGGGTAGTTGTCTTACTGATTTTCTGCAAGGGCGTCACTCGTGAGTCTGATTCACCAGAACTTAGTTTCTGCACGCGTCCATATTCATCCACCCGTGATTTCACTTGCCCTGATATTCAACATACTCTAAGTCACTGTATCACTGTTACACTAATTCTGGGGCAGCGTCACACTTAGCATAAGTCACTTAATTGATTCTGGGGCAACACCACACTTCACATAATTCACTCATTTAGAGGGGGCGGCAGGGAGACACGCCGGCGACAACTCTGCCGGAATAGGGGCACCGCCAAGGGAGGGCATGCCGAGAGGGCACGGGACGACTCGCAGGGGCGTCCTCTCTCGTCCAGGGCTGCAGGTGGCGAAGGGGCCCGTAGTCTCTGGGCTAGGTACAGGAGTGTGGCCCTCAGGACTGGGGCCAAACAGGTCCAGGAATCTTTGGCTCAGGTCTCGGCCGGAGGTGGAGGTCTTCCGCCATCGGGACGTGGAGTGATCAAGCCCGGGCATCCTGGGGAGGGCCTGGAGTAACCGAGGGCTGCGGCCCTAGGGTCAAGGGGCGCCATCAGGGAGGGGCTGCGGCACTGACCTGAGTTAGGGTCCGTCAGGTGGGTCTTCTCCAGG
>NC_137044.1:29746539-29949039 GCF_032717465.1 Coenobita brevimanus
AGGCCACGGCATCAGTGGTAAATGTCTGCCACAATGACACACAGGATTTTAGCTTAGCAATTCCCGGTCTTTCTCTGCAGGTATGATACGTGTGAGATTAGTTCCGGTGCTAATTCTTCTCTGCCTCATTATGGTGTATTGCACAGCGGGTATTGGGGATGGGAGATGATGGCACCGTGGCTTTGTGCACTGGTGCCTGGGTTAATTGGGTATTGGTGTACTGTGCAGCACAGGATTGGCTTATAGCGTACTTCCACGTCCGCACCCACACTGGCTTCCCTGGTTCATAGCATAGGGTGGTTAGCCTTTACCACTGTGGTAATTAATGACGCCCAAGGTATACCTGTTGTGATCCAGTCTGTTTATCTGTGTGTAGGTATATGATCACCATCATCATTAGCCTCCTCCTGCCCCTGATCTTCCTCATTATCGTCATCTACCTCATTCTGCACCCAAGGATGGGATGAGGTAGCGTCTACAGAGCTACCCTCCCCACAGAAAAAGAGAAAAAACTAATTAAAGTCTACCCATTTGGATGTGCCACACTCTCATTCACTCACCATTCAAGCCCTGGGAATCCTGACTCCACCTCACGGACATACACATCCTCACTTACTTCATACCATCTATCAGCTGGAGTCAATCCAGCAACAGTCAGTTCACTGGTAAAGAACATGGCTGCCAAACCCCTGTCATACACTCCTTCATACAAAATTCATCCCACCAGCTCCATCCACTGTCAGTTCCCTGGCTCATCACCTCCACACCTCGGATTCACACACACTCATTTGCCATATCTATCCACCTTCTTGTTGCCCCACCACGCCTCCCACCTTCAAACTCGCTCACACATACCCTTTTCACCATTCTATTCACACCCATTAACCATACCATCTTAGCTTACTCACTTCAACTCTGGTGTCCACAGACTTCCTTACCCCACAGCTTTCACTAACCACAATATCCCATATGCTAACCGTTCACCTCACTCCACACATTCCTCAACAGTCCTATCTCACTTCTCTTACTCCTAGATTTTCCTTTTCATGCCACGCCATAGTCTCAGCCGTATGTTGGAGTAGGCACTAAAACTCCTTCATGTAGGACTCTCGCACCTGCCGTACTCTGACCTCTGTTTATTATCAAGGCCTTCATTGCACCACCACTTTCCTTCCCTGTGCCACTCTACTCTCCACTTCTTTTACGTGTATATACACACAGAGCTATATATACATCCCACCAGTGTGTATACATGTATGGAAAATATCTGAGAGAGAGAGAGAGAGAGAGAGAGAGAGAGAGAGAGAGAGACCCAACTCCGTTCATAGCATCAAGGATTTCTTTAAGCTGAGGAAAATAAACCATTTAATTTATTCAGTTCACATACTCACTTCCAGCCCTGCTCTCTCTCTCTCTGTTCCTTCCCTTCCTCATCTCCATCTCACTCTTTCTCGACTCTCCACCGAACTCTCCTTCCTCTCTCACTCCTCCCTCCCCCTTTCCCTCTCCTTCCTTCCTTCCTCTCTACCTAATTTCATGTTGTCTTTCTCTCCCTTTCCCTCTCCTTCTCCCTCTACCTTCCTTCTCTCCCTTCCCCTTCTCTCCCTACCCCCTGTTATATCATTTACTCCCACCCTCCTTCTTCTATCCATGTTTCCACCAGGCTCTCATCCTCGCTCTCCTTCTCCCTTGTCTTTCCTCCCCTCTCCCCTCTTCCCTTTCCCTCCTTTCTCCTCTTTCGGTCTTTCATTTTTTTCCTTCTTCCTTTCCTTCCCCCTTTTTTTTTCTCCCTTCCTCCTCTCCCTCTAACCCCTCTTTCCTCCCATCCTCTCTCTCTCTCTCTCTCTCTCTCTCTCTCTCTCTCTCTCTCCCCGTCCCACACGGCTCTCTCACTTCCCCCTCTTTTTTTTTTTTTTTTTTTTTTTGTCCCCACGATTACGATGTCAGATTGGCGGAGAAGTGGCCGATTAAGAGAGAGAGAGAGAGAGAGAGAGAGATGGCAAAGTGTATAAAATGTAAACATACAGAGTGTCCCTCGGGATGATAATTGTAATAAATAAGAACATATAAGAACATAAGAACATATAGGAACATAAGAACGTATAAGAACATGAGAACATATAAGAACATAAGAACATATAAGAACATAAGAATATATAAGAACATATAAGAACATAAGAACATATAAGAACATAAGAACATATAAGAACATATAAGAACATAAGAACATATAAGAACAAAAGAACACACAAGAGCATATAAGAACATAAGAACATATAAGAACATAAGAACACAGGAAGAGAGGATAACTGCAGTTGGCTGGTTGGGCCATGCTAGGCAGCTCCTAGAAGAGTAACTGAACTACTAGAACTACTAAAATGAACTACTAGATAGCAAAGCAGAAGGCTAGCAGCAGCAGCAGCAGCAGCAGCAGTTGTAGTAGCAGCAGCAGCAGTTGTAGTAGCAGTAGCAGCAGCAGCAGCAGCAGCAGCAGCAGCAGCAGTTGTAGTAGCAGCAGCAGCAGCAGCAGTTGTAGTAGCAGTAGCAGCAGCAGCAGCAGCAGCAGCAGTAGTAGTAGCAGCAGCAGCAGCAGCAGTAGTAGTAGCAGCAGCAGCAGCAGCAGTTGTAGTAGCAGCAGCAGCAGCAGCAGCAGCAGCAGTAGTAGTAGCAGCAGCAGCAGCAGCAGCAGTAGTAGTAGCAGCAGCAGCAGCAGCAGCAGCAGCAGCAGCAGCAGCAGCAGCAGTAGTAGTAGCAGCAGCAGCAGCAGCAGCAGCAGCAGCAGTAGTAGCAGCAGCAGCAGCAGTAGTAGTAGCAGCAGCAGCAGCAGCAGCAGCAGCAGCAGCAGCAGCAGCAGTAGTAGCAGCAGCAGCAGCAGCAGCAGTAGTAGCAGCAGCAGCAGCAGCAGTAGCAGTAGTAGTAGTAGCAGCAGCAGCAGCAGCAGCAGCAGCAGCAGTAGCAGCAGTAGTAGTAGTAGTAGTAGTAGTAGTAGTAGCAGCAGCAGCAGCAGCAGCAGCAGCAGCAGCAGCAGCAGCAGCAGCAGCAGTAGTAGCAGCAGCAGCAGCAGCAGCAGTAGTAGCAGCAGCAGCAGCAGCAGTAGCAGTAGTAGTAGTAGCAGCAGCAGCAGCAGCAGCAGCAGCAGCAGTAGCAGCAGTAGTCAATCAATCAATCAATCAATCGTCTTTATTTCGTATCTCGTGATACATAAAATATAATACATTTCATCATCATAAATACTATAGATACTCCTTTACAATTGAATTTAATAAAATATTTACAATAAATAAATCCTTAACAATCAGATCGAGGAGTTGATCCAATTTCATTAATTAAAAAATAAATAAATAAATAAATAAATTCAATATATACAATTTGCATACCAACACATTCAGTATCAACTGTTATACATCTTTTTCGAAATTTACATTAACTCCACACCACTTATTTCCTCATGGTTCTGCACCCACTGAATTCTGGCATTTATAATGTCCACAGAGTTATCCAATATATCTATCTCATATTTATCATAAAAATATTTCAATAAATGAGGAACATGGTGGCCAGAGGACTGATAAAATAACCTAAAAACCGCATTATTCTTTCTACTTAGGGCTTTACAATACCTAGCTTGCACTAGGGCAACATGGTGTCTAAGTAAAAGTAGTCCTGCTGCCTTAGATATACTATGATTACTTATTAATCTTGGGACATTATATATTTTCTTAAGAGCATTTGCAAATGCACTTTCAAAGCTTCTGAATACATTGCTTTTAAGCATATCTTTCATATTCCAAATACTTAAACCATAGTCAGGGACACAGTATGCTTTAAACAAATACAGTAACGTCTGTGCATTAACGTTCTTAAATTTTCTAATTACTGAATTAAATTTAGCATAAAATGAGTTCAATCTGAAATAAATATCTTGATTATCAGAAAAGTTGTCTTGAATTACATGGCCTAAATATTTGTATTCATTTACCACTTCATAACAATTTAAATAACGGATACCTTGTGCCTGTTTCTTATTATGTTGAAATATAACAATTTTTGATTTATCATTGTTAATTCTTAAATTAAGACTATTAATATTCTGTTCAAATATGTCACACAAATATAGAATATGCTCTTCACTATCAGCTAGTAATGCTATATCATCAGCATATGCAATTGCATTCAATCTAACAACCCCAAGGCAGCAACCCACATCTGTTTCCGTCAGGGTTTTTAAAACATTATCTATGTACAGTTTAAAAAGTAAAGGAGAAAGAACTCCTCCTGCCTCACTCCTTTATTAATTATATGATACATTCCTTTACTCCCATTCCATGTAATTCTTGCTAACTGGTTTCTTAAATATCTCATTAAAGTTAATGTTAAGTCAGGGGGAACTCCTTTATCCAGTAAAATATGACCCAATTTAAAATGATCAACATTATCAAAGGCCTTTGATAGATCCATAAAAGCTATGTATGATTTTCTGCCTCCTTTTGTGTATGACCTAATGGTTTCTTTTAATAAAAAACAAGCATCTCTTGTAGACATTCCATTACAGAAGCCAAATTGTTTGGAATCAAAAAATACACTCTCACTTAAAATATTTAAAAAATGAAGTTCTAAAATTTTTAAAAGACAAGATGAAACCATTACTGGTCTATAGTTAGCAGAGTCCGCTGCATTACCCTTCAGATCTTTCACTATGGGAGTGATATCACCCTTTAACATTTCAACAGGTATGTAACAATGAGTAAAACAACTGTTGATAAAATGTGTTAAAATATTTAAAAACTCCACTGAAGCATGCTTTAGTAAAAAAGAATGTAATCCATCATGCCCTATTCCAGTAGTAGTAGTAGTAGTAGTAGTAGTAGCAGCAGCAGCAGCAGCAGCAGCAGCAGCAGTAGAAGCAGTAGTAGTAGTAGTAGTAGTAGTAGTAGTAGTAGTAGCAGCAGCAGCAGCAGCAGCAGCAGCAGCAGTAGAAGCAGTAGTAGTAGTAGTAGTAGTAGTAGTAGCAGCAGCAGCAGCAGCAGCAGCAGCAGCAGCAGTAGAAGCAGTAGTAGTAGTAGTAGTAGTAGTAGTAGTAGTAGCAGCAGCAGCAGCAGCAGCAGCAGCAGTAGTAGTAGTAGTAGTAGTAGTAGTAAGAATGATAATTACAACAACAATAATAATAATAATAATCTATCTATCTATCTATCTATCTATTGCCAGACGCCTTAATCCCGTATGGGGTGGCCACAAACAAATCGCCTCCACGTCGCCCTGTTTCCAGCCATTTCGCTGCCCTGCTCCCAACTCAAACCCCCTCTCTCATATACCTCTCCACTCCATCCCTCCATCTCATCATCGGCCTTCCCCTCCCTCTCCCCCCCTCCACCTCACTCACATACACTCTCCTCATCAGTCTCTCACCCTCCATCCTCTCCACATGGCCAAACCACCTCAGTGTGTTCCTCCTAACGCTTCCTATCACATCCACAGCCACACCACAACTCTCCTTTATATCCTCATTTGTCAGTCTGTCTCTCCATGTGACTCCACAGGCTTCTCTTAAATAACTCATTTCCACTGCTCTCACTCTTGACTTGTGTCCTTCCAACAACGTCCAAGTTTCACTTCCATACGTTAGAGTTGGTATCACAATACTGTCATGTAGTAACTTTTTCACTTCCATGCTCACTTCCCTGTTTCTTATCACTGCCTTCAAGGAACCAGCAACCTTTCTTCCCTGCTGTACCCTTTCAAGCACTTCACCCTCCAAACTTCCGTCCTTACTCATCACACTACCCAAGTACTTAAACATACTCACATTTTGATAATAATAATAATAATAATAGTGGTACTAGTAGTAAGAACGATAATAATTACAACAATAATAATAATAATAAAAATAATAATAATAATAATAATAATAATAATAATGATGACGATAATAATAATAATGATAATAATAATAATAATAATAATAATAATAATAATAATAATAACAATAATAATAATAACAATAACAACAACAACAATAATAATAATAATAATAATAATAATAATAATAATAATAGTAACGATAATAATAATAATAATAATTATTATTATTATTAATTTTATAATAATCTCTCTCTCTCTCTCTCTCTCTCTCTCTCTCTCTCTCTCTCTCTCTCTCTCTTAAACAGAGTATGATGGATAAAGTCATTATAATTTCATGAGGGCAGGTCACAGGTCAACTTAAAACTTTTTTGTTTCTTTTTTCGTAATTGAATCACTTATTGCTCTTGTTCTTCATTTATCCTTTCATTTGTGTCTGCATGTTTCATTGATTTCACTGTTTTTTTTTAATTATTTACGTGTTTTTGTGCTAACAGATAGATAGATAAAGAGATACATAGGAAACAGAACCAGGTTCAAATCCCGCTGGGGCAGGGAACAGTTTAAGGATATGAATTTAATAAAAACAGACTTTACTGATCTACCAGAAGACCCGCCGACATGTCGTAAAAATACCCCCGCTAATACCAATACACCAGTCCTGTATGAGACAGCCCTAGCATGTATTCAGTATGGACGGTGGGTGTTAGCGCCGAAGTGGTGACATGTGGAGATATATAGTATGAAGGAGGACTACTGGGCCTTGGAAGTAGGCTGTGAAGCCTATGCCCAGAGTCGGACACATAAAAAAAAAAAAATACATAGATTCATAACTTGATAGATTTACCAGTCCATTCAGGCCACCTCCTTGTCTACAGACAGAAAATAGATAGATAGGTAGATAGACAGACAAATTTACAGATAGATAGATAGATAGAAAGAGAGACAAATTAACAAGCAGGTAGATAGATAGATAGATAGACAAATTAACAGATAGACTGACAGATAGATACATAGATAGATATAGGTAGATAGATTGATAGACAAATTAACAAACAGATAGATAGAGAGCAAGAGAGATAGATAGACCTTAACAAACAGACAGACAGAGACATATAATCAGATAGAGACAGGCAAACACAGACAGATGGAAAGACTGATACACAGTTGGACTGAAATATAGAAGGTTACACAGATATATGGAAAGAAAGACAAAGAGAGAGAGAGAGAGAGAGAGAGAGAGAGAGAGAGAGAGAGAGAGAGAGAGAGAAACAAATAGTCAGGAAAAGCAAAGGAAGGAAGGTCACCACATGAAGCACCACATGAAGCACTGAAGCCTCGGATTGACCTCATGAAGCACCACATGAAGCATTGAAGCCTCCGAGTGACCACATGAAGCACCACATGAAGCACTGAAGCTTCCGAGTGACCACATGAAGCACTGAAGCCTCCGAGTGACCACATGAAGCACTGAAGCCTCGGAGTGGTCTCATCTCAGCCACAGAAAATGTGAAAAAGAACTCTAAAGGCCTTGACACACTCGCCCCCAGACATGTGATCGCCACGAGGAAACGAGGCTCAGGGGTCCATCCAACGTTTAGACTCGAATACTACAGCAGCTTAAACCCGGTGTTTCGTTTCATCTCGTCGATCACATGTTTCGAGCAAGTGTGGCCGCACACTTAGACAGGAAAGCCATTATATCCTCCATTTTAGACAGGACAGCCATTATAACCCTCATTATAGACAGGAAAGCCATTATATCCCTCATTTTAGACAGGACAGCCATTATAACCCTCATTATAGACAGGACAGCCATTATATCCCTCATTATAGACAGGACAGCCATTATATCCCTCATTTTAGACAGGACAGCCATTATATCCCTCATTTTAGACAGGACAGCCATTACATCCCTCATTTTAGACAGGACAGCCATTACATCCCTCATTTTAGACAGGACAGCCATTATATTCCTCATTTTAGACAGGACAGCCATTATATCCCTCATTTTAGACAGGACAGCCATTACATCCCTCATTTTAGACAGGACAGCCATTATAACCCTCATTTTAGACAGGACAGCCATTATATCCCTCATTTTAGACAGGACAGCCATTACATCCCTCATTTTAGACAGGACAGCCATTATATTCCTCATTTTAGACAGGACAGCCATTATATCCCTCATTTTAGACAGGACAGCCATTATATCCCTCATTTTAGACAGGACAGCCATTATACCCCTCATTTAAGACAGGACAGCCATTATATCCCTCATTTTAGACAGGAGGACAGCCATTATATCCCTCATTTTAGACAACAGGACAGTCATTATATCCCTCATTTTAGACAGGAGGACAGCCATTATATCCCTCATTTTAGACAGGACAGCCATTATATCCCTCATTTTACACAACAGGACAGCCATTATATCCCTCATTTTAGACAGGACAGCCATTATATCCCTCATTTTAGACAGGAGGACAGCCATTATATCCCTCATTTTAGACAGGAGGACAGCCATTATATCCCTCATTTTAGACAGGACAGCCATTATATCCCTCATTTAAGACATTTTGTTATCTTGTAGCCAGAACAGGTCACTGATCTGTTTAAGAATACTTGGTGAATTGTGCCATGCAAGAAAGCAATGACAATATAATCTGTTTATCTGTCTGTCTATTGCCAGACGCTTTAATCCCGTAAGGGGTGGCCACAAAAAATTCTCCTCCATGTCGCTCCGTCCCCCTCCATTTCATTGCCCTACTTCCGGCTCACACACCCGTCTCTCACATACCTCTCCACTCCATCCCTCCATCTCATCCTTGGCCTCCCCCTCCCTCTCCCCCCCTCCACCTCACTCACATACACTCTCCTCGTTAGTCTCTCACTCCCCATCCTCTCCACACGTCCAAACCACCTCAGTGTGTTTCTCCAAACGCTTCCTATCACATCCACATCCACACCACGACGCTCCTTCTGTGACGAAATAAGCTGTCTCTTCATCAGTCTCTGAAATGAATAGCATTGCAGAAACAGCGAGACTTGATCTTCGTTTCTCTCCTTCCATGGTATTTATAGTACAAGGGTAATTGCTGGCTATGGTACTGTATTTGTACGGGACAAGGCAGGCTCAAGGTTAATGCCAAATCTTACCAAAGCATTAAAGCCTGTCAAAGTGTGGGTCAGGAGATGGTTTGACAACACAGGGTAGTATGATGGTGGAAGTTCACCAACAGTACATTCACACTTCCCTTAAACGAAGTAAACAATATAATACAGAATTATTTTCTTTCGGGATGTAATAATAATAATAATAATAATAATAATAATAATAATAATAATAGTAATAATAATAAAAATAATAATGATAATAATAATAATCTATCTATCTATTTATCTATTGTCAGACGCCTTAATCCCGTAAGAGATGGCCACAAACAAATCACCTTCATGTCACCCGGTCCCCCGCCATTTCACTGCCCTGCTCCCAGCTCACTTGGCCTCCCCCTCCCTCTCCCCCTCTCCACCTCACTCACATACACTCTCCTCGTCAGTCTCTGGCTCTCCATCCTCTCCACATGGCCAAACCTCCCTAGTGTTTTCTTCTAACTCTTTCTATCACATCCACATCCACACCACAACATTCCTTCACTTCTCATTTGTCAGTCTGTCTCTCCTTGTGACTCCACATGCTCCTCTCAGATAACTCATTTCCACTGCTCTCCCTCTTGACTTGTGTCCCTCCAACAAGGTCCAAGCTTCACTTCCATACGTTAGAGTTGGTTTTGTAATACTGTCATGTAGTAACTTTTTTACTTCCATGCTCACTTCCCTTCCTTTTCAAGGAACTAGCAACCATTAGTCCTTGTTGTACCTTTTCAAGCACTTCACCCTCTAAACTTCCATCGTTACTCATCACACTACCCAAGAACTTAAACGCACTCACATTCTCCATTTCCTACTCATCCAACCTCACTGTACATTCACTGATTTCACTTTTCTCGAATAATAATAATAATAATAATAATAATAATAATAATAATAATAATCCACCCAACCATGCAACCCTTCTCCGTCCATTCTAACTCCATCATCAGCGTAGGGGCCCAGGTCTAGGCTACCCAGTCCTGACATTTAAGGAGAGAGTGACCAGCCTTACTCTTCCCTGAGTGGCATTAGGTGGGCAATAAACCCCAACCGACTCTCAGACATAGATCCTTGCAGGCTCAATCCGGTTGGGGCGCCTATTAAAATTTTTTCAGTTGATGTATTTTCTGCCATCACTGGCCTCAGTACTAACAAGGCATATGGGCCTGATGGGGTCCCTCCTGTTGTTCTCAAGAACTGTGCTTCTGTGCTTACACCCTGCCTAGGCAAACTCTTTCGCCTTTGTCTGTCAACTTGTACCTTTCCTTCTTGCTGGAAGTTTGCTCTCATTCAGCCAGTCCCAAAGAAGGGTGACCACTCCCAACCCTCCAACTATCGTCCAATTGCTTTAACGTCCTGTATTTCAAAAGTTTTCGAGTCAATTCTCAATAGAAAATTTTAAGGCATCTTTCCTATCACAACCTTCTTTCCGATCGTCAGTATGGGTTCTGTCAGGGACGCTCCACTGGCGATCTTCTCACCTACCTTTCAGACTCCTGGTCATCCTCCTTTCGGGACTTTGGCGAAAGCTTTGCCATTGCACTTGACATCTCAAAGGCTTTCGATCGAGTCTGGCATAAATCTTTAAATTCCAAACTGCCCTCCTACGGTTTCTATCCTTCTATCTGTGCCTTCATCGCTAGCTTCCTTTCTGGTCGTTCTATAGCCGCTGTTGTAGACGACCATCGTTCTTCTCCTAGATCTATCAACAGTGGTGTTTCTCAGGGCTCTGTCCTATCATCAACTCTCTTCCTTTTATTCATCAATGATCTTCTAAGCTGTACATCTAACCCTATCCACTCATACGCTGATGACTCAACCCTTCACCTTTCCATTCGGTTCCCGCAACGCCCATCTCAACAGTTGCTTCAACAAACAAGGGATGAGGCTATGGCACACCTAATGTCTGACTTGGCTCGTATCTCTGACTGGGGTAAAAATAATCTTGTTGTTTTTAATGGATCTAAGACTCAGTTCTTACACCTATCAACCCGACAAAATCTTCCACAGGTATACCCATTAATGTTTAATAATATTCAGCATAATCCTGCATCATCCTTGAACATGCTTGGGGTTTCATTTATTCGGGACTTATCTTGGAAAGATCATATTACATCTCTTGTAAAATCTGCTTCCAAGAGATTGGGTGTGCTAAGCTGACTCCGCTCTTTCTTTACCCCTGCACAATTGTTGACTCTATACAGGGGTTTTATCTGCCCCTGTGTAGAGTACAACTCTCATGTGTGGGGAGGCTCCCCACATACAGCCCTTCTCAATAGGGTGGAGTCAAAGGCTTTTTGTCTCATTAACTCTCCTCCTCTTACTGACTCCCTTCAACCTCTGTCTCTTCACCGCACTGTTGCATCTTTATCTCTTTTCTATCTCTACTTTAATGGTCACTGCTCCTCTGAACTGCCTGCTTGCATATCTCCACCTCTACGACGGGCGCGTAGTACCCGTCTGGCAGCAAACTCTCATCCTTTTTCTGTCCAACTCTCTAATGCAAGAGTTAACCGTTACTCCCAGTCTTTCATTTATGCAACAGGTCAGCTCTGGAACTGTCTCCCTCTGTCTGTATTTCCTGCTGCCTATGATCTCCAGTCTTTCAAACGCAGTGTGTCCAGGCATCTCAAAATGATCGGATCTTGAATTTGGCTCTCTATTGTATTTTGTTTTTCTCTTGGAGGGAACTGTTACTGCGGGCTCATGGCCTTTGGTTCCTTCTTCCTCGCATAAAAAAAAAACACACACACTAAACCACCAGGCCTTCAGATCAACACACACAGGCAACCAGAGTGCCAAGAATTCATTTTATTTTTTTTCAATTTTTTCCATCAGTTTTTTTATCTTTGCAAAACAGAGATTTGGAGTTGTGGGGAGCGGATGATATAGTAATATCAGCCTGACTATTTATTTTATCTATCTGTCTGTCTATCTATCTGTCTATCCATCTATGTCTGTATTTGTCTTTTCATCTATATATCTGTGTAACTATCTACATGTCTGTCTGTCTGTCTATGTATCAGTCTTTCCATCTGTCTGTGTCTGCCTGTGCCTGTGTCTGTCTCTGTTTTTATGCTGTTTATTATCTATCTGTTAATTTTTCTGTCTATCAATCTATCTATCTATCTATCTATTTTCTTTCTGTAGCCGAGGAGGTTAAGGGATCTGAATAGACTGTAAATCTATCAAGTTATGTATCTATGTATCTATTTCCCTTGTACCTCTTTATCTATCTATCTGTATGCACAAAAACACGTAAATAATCAAACATAAGTGAAACAAATGAAACATGCAGAAATAAATGAAAGGACAAATGAAGAACAAGAGCAATAAGTGATACAAAAAACAAAAAAAACAAAAAAAAATGTTAAATTGACCTGTGACTTGCCTTCATGAAATTCGAATGACTTTATCCATCATACTCTATTTGAGAGAGAGAGAGAGAGAGAGAGAGAGAGAGTCATGCAATCCAGCACTGAGAACATGGAATTTGAGAACTAATCTATATAACACGATTGTCAGTTATTATTATTATTATTACTATTATTATTATTATTATTATTATTATTATTATTATTATTGTTATTATTATTATTACGTTTACTATTAGTATCATTATTATCATTATTATTACCGTATAATTATCATTATTATTATTATTGTTATTATTTTTATTATTATCATTATTATTATTATTATTGTTATTATTATTATTATCATTATTAATATTATTACCGTATAATTATAATAATTTTTATTATTATTGTTGTTATTATTAGTTGAGAAGCTGAGGATCAAAGAAATGGCAGATGAACACAGGGCCAAAGTAGGGGAGGAGTTAGAATAAGTGAACTGGAATGAAATGGATCTGGTCAGCCTGTGGAATGCATATAGGGACTGCTTAGTTAGAAAAGCTAAAGTAGTGTGTGGTGTGGCAAGAATAACAACAAAGAAGAAAGGTACGGCATGGTGGGATGAAGAGGTTAAGAGAGCAGTGGAAGAAAAGAGGAAGAAGTGGCTAGAGTGGTTACAGAACAGGGGTTCAATTGAAATAGGAATTGAATATACTGAGAGCAAAAAGCACGCAAAGAGACTAGTGGAGAGGAAAAAGGAGGTAAATGACGATCTAGGCAGAAAAATGAATGCAAACTACTCGGAAAATGGGAAGTTATTCTGGAAAGAGGTGCGGAAATGTAGAAGTGAAAGTATCCACAGGTATACATGGCGAGTGATGAGAAGAGTGGGTGGTGAACTGAATGGAAGGAAGGCAATGATTGATTATGTATGTGTGGACGAAAGGATGCGAAGATGTGTAATGGATGGAAGAGCATACAGAGGCTGGGGGAGTGGACTTCCTGACCACCACTTGGTGGTGGTCAGAATCAAGGTCCAAGTAAAATAAAGAAATAGAAGAAGGGAGGGACGGGAGGAAGAAGTAGATGTAAGGAGAGTGGAAAGGTTACAAGAGGATGAGAAAAAGCCAGAATATTAGAGAGAAGTGGAGGAACGATTGGGTAACTATGAAATGGAGCAGATGGGGGACGTGGAAGGTGTGTGCAGGGTATTCACAGAAGAAATATGTGAGCATGTGATGTGGTGTGTGGGATGAAGAGAAGACGGAGGGAGGTTCAAGGAACAGCGTGGTAGAATGAAGAGGTGAGACAGGCTGTGGCACAAAAGAGGAAAGCATACAATGATTGGATGAGAAATAGCGGCGTGGAAGAAGTTGAGAGATGGAAGAGAGAGTTATATATAGAAAGGAAGAGAGAGGTGAAAAGATTAGTAAGAGAGAGTAAGCAGAGGGTGGATGAGGAATTTGGAAGGAATTTGAGTGTAAAATGGAGGGACTGTAAGAAAATGTTCTGGAAAGAGGTGAAGAGAGTAAAACATGGTGGCAATGAAGTTAGCAGAGGAGTAAAAGATCAAAATGGTAGATTACTAGTGAAGAAGGGAGAAAAAGTGAGCAGATGGAGAGAACACTTTAAAGAATTGTTGAACATTGAGGATGGAAGTAATGCAAGTATAAGTGGCTGGAGGATGGAGTGTGTAGTAAAATGCTGAAGCATGGGGGAGAGATAGTAGTGGAGTGGATGTGGCAGATGTGCAGATTGGCCTGGGAGGAAGGTAAAGTCCTGGAGGATTGGACGTCAGGTATTATTATTCCCTTGTACAAAGGGAAAGGGGAAAAAGAAGTTTGTGGTAATCATAGGGGCATTTGTCTTCTTAGTGTAATAGGAAAAGTATAGGGTACGATACTTACTGACAGAGTTAGGGAAAGAACAGAGGAATTAGTTGGAGAAGAACAAGGAGGCTTTTGGAAGGGAAGAGGTCGTGTAGATCAGATATTCTTTCTTAGATCTTTAGCGGAAAAGTGTCTAGAGAAAGGAAAGAAGTTGTATGCAGCCTTCCCGTACCGTCCATCTCGCAGTTGCTTCAGCAAACAAGGGATGAGGCTATGGCACACCTAATGTCTGACTTGGCTCGTATCTCTGACTGGGGTTAAAATAATCTTGTTGTTTTTAATGCATCAAAAACTTAGTTTTTACACCTATCAACCTGACACAATCTTCCACAGGAGTACCCTCTAAGGTTTAATAATATCCAGCTTCAATCCTGCATCATCCTTGAACATGCGTGGGGTTTCATTTACTCGAGACTTATCTTGGAAAAATCATATTGGAGCTCCTGTAAAACTTGCTTCCAAGAGGTGGAGGGATAGGTTAGGCTAGGACTGAGGTTAATGTTATGGTAAATGTTAAGAATGGTTTAGGTTAGGAGAGGTTATGGTAGGTTAGGATAGGTCAAGTTAGGTTAGGATAGGAAAGGTTAGGATTAAGTAAAGTTGGGAGTAGAATAACATGGGTTAGGTTGAGATGAGACGGACAGAATCGATTAACTCCGCCCTTCATTACTCTCCCCGTTTCCTTCCTTCCTCGTTCACGCTCCTTCCTTCTTTCATCCTTCGCGCTCCTTCCTTTCTTCCTTCTACTGCTTCCATACTCTCTCTCTTTTTCTCCTGCTTCTCGACTTCCTTCCTTCTTTCTTCCTTCAGTTTTTCCTCTCTTTCAACACTCCTTTCCTTCCTCCCTTCCATCTTCCTTCCCTCTCGTTCCTTACCTTTCCCTCCCCCCCCCACTCTCTCTCTCTCTCTCTCTCTCCTATAATTCTTCCTGTTCTTCCCTTCTCTTTCCCTCATTGTTTCCCCGCCTCTCTTCTGCACAACTCTACCCTCCCCCTTCCCTCCCCCTCCCCCTTTCTTCTCCCCACCCCCTCTCAGAACAATGTAAAAAAAAAAGTCTCGGGTTTGATCTCTCTCTCTCTCTCTCTCTCTCTCTCTCTCTCTCTCTCTCTCTCTCTCTCTCTCTCATGTTACAGCGTACATGAAATGTCTATCTATTAAACTGTCTATCTAGCATATCCCTTAACAGCATCCCAACAACTTCAGTCCTTCCTTCCCCCACTCCACCCTCCTGTACACATCCAGTCTTTGTCACCCTATCCTTACCCACACTTCCACCCTCCACTCCACCCTATCCTTACCCACACTTCCACCCTCCACTCCATCCTATCCTTACCCACACTTCCACCCTCCACTCCATCCTATCCTTACCCACACTTCCACCCTCCACTCCATCCTATCCTTACTCACACTTCCACCCTCCACTCCATCCTATCCTTACCCACACTTCCACCCTCCACTCCATCCTATCCTTACCCACACTTCCACCCTCCACTCCATCCTATCCTTACCCACACTTCCACCCTCCACTCCATCCTATCCTTACCCACACTTCCACCCTCCACTCCATCCTATCCTTACCCACACTTCCACCCTCCATTCCATCCTATCCTTACCCACACTTCCACCCTCCACTCCATCCTATCCTTACCCACACTTCCATCCTCCATTCCATCCTATCCTTACGCACACTTCCACCCTCCACTCCATCCTATCCTTACCCACACTTCCACCCTCCACTCCATCCTATCCTTACCCACACTTCCACCCTCCACTCCATCCTATCCTTACCCACACTTCCACCCTCCATTCCATCCTATCCTTACCCACACTTCCATCCTCCATTCCATCCTATCCTTACCCACACTTCCACCCTCCACTCCATCCTATCCTTACCCACATTTCCACCCTCCACTCCATCCTATCCTTACCCACACTTCCACCCTCCACTCCATCCTATCCTTACCCACACTTCCACCCTCCACTCCATCCTATCCTTACCCACACTTCCACCCTCCACTCCATCCTATCCTTACCCACACTTCCATCCTCCATTCCATCCTATCCTTACCCACACTTCCACCTTCCATTCTATGCTATCCTTACCCACACTTCCACCCTCCATTCCATCCTATCCTTACCCACACTTCCACCCTCCACTCCATCCTATCCTTACCCACACCGCCATCCTCCACTCCATCCTATCCTTACCCACACTTCCACTCTCCATTCCATCATATCCTTACCCACACTTCCATCCTCCACTCCATCCTATCCTTACCCACACTTCCACCCTTCATTCCATGCTATCCATGCTACTGATCTATACTCTTTTCACTCTAACTTGGCCTAAAATTGCCATCTCTCCATCTTGAATGTTGAATTTTAGCTACGGTATGATGCTAGTCACAAAGAAGTGCTATGGAAAGAATATTGCATCATAGCCCCGTCTTTTTTGGCCATTGGAATAAATAATTTGGCAGTAAAATGGTGGGGTACAGGGCGACATGGAGGCGCTTTGTCTGTGGCCACCCCTTACGGGATTAAGGCCTGGCAATAGATAGATAGATAAATAAGCTGAGATAGAACGAAAATTTGGACCAAGCAAAGGTGAAAGAAATATGCTCTTTTCACTCTAACTTGGCCTAAAATTGCCATCTCGCCATCTTGAGTTTTTTTTTGCTGAGTTGTAGTAGTATATTTAGACTAGGGTATAATGCTAGTCACAAAGAAGTGCTGTGGAAAGGATGTAGAACCACTGCATTGTTTTTTTTGCCACTGATATACAGGGATCAAGTTACAAAAGGGTGAAAATCTGAGCCATGTTAAGGTGAAAATACTGCGGTTTTTCTTCATCAATATTTCAGTCCGTGTGTGGTGTCCTGTGATGAGTCTTTGCGTGGTCTTGTCGGCGGGTATGTGGGGCTTCGTAACACGTTCTTCTTAGCGATTTAATCTTTTTTTTTTTGTGCAAGGAAGAAGGAACCAAAGGAGGGGAACCAGCAAACCGTTCCTTCCAAGAAAAAAAAAAACAAGAGAGAGAGCCAAATTCAAGATCAGTTCATGTCGAGATGCCTGGACACACTGCGTTTGAAAGACTGGAGATCATAGGAAGTAGGAAATACAGACAGAGGGAGACAGTTCCAGTATCCTCCTATGTGTTACTGATGCAAAGTATGTGGATGTTAGGACAGTATAAGCAACACATGAGAGAACAGTAAGATATAACAGGCAAAATAAATCGCTAAGGCAAAGGTGTTACGAAGCCTCCCATACTACCAGTGGCCACAGCAGCTGGCATCTTAAACACTAGAATCTTGGCTGACGGTATCTTATGTGTTGCAGAGGTGGCTCAGTCTGCTGGAGTGGGCGTGGGTGTATCAGTGGGAGTAAATATATATATATATATATATATATATATATATATATATATATATATATATATATATATATATATATATATATATATATATATATATATATATATATATATATATATATATATATTCAGGTTAGACATTGATAACGCTAAGCCGTCCCCACAACACACGAGAGACCACCTGGCGGACTGGAAGAGGAGCGCTATATATGGACCACCCTGTACACAGCTTATGTATTATTCACCAGTCCATCCATCCATCAATCTATCTACCTATCTCTCCGTTTATCTGTCTATCTATCTATCTACCCAGGCAACTCCAAGACACATGTATAAGCAGACCTATAATGGCAACTCCCTCTTCTTTGTCAATAACTAGATGTGTGTGTGTGTGTGTGTGTGTGTGTGTGTACTCCTTGTAGACAAACGCGCCACTGTCTAAGTCTCCCTCCAGTAATCCATTGAGACAGTAAACAATTGTCTCCAAAAATATTCTCATTAAACTTTTCGTCTGTCACTGGGCTTTTGTTTTGTCAATGGTAAGTTTGGTACTGTGATTTTTCCACTCCTTCAAACACTGCTCTCTGCAACACTCATTACAACACTGCTCTCTGCAACACTCCTTCAAACACTGCTCTCTGCAACACGCCTTCAAACACTGCTCTCTGCAACACTCCTTCAAACACTGCTCTCTGCAACACTCCTTCAAACACTGCTCTCTGCAACACTCCTTCAAACACTGCTCTCTGCAACACTCCTTCAAACACTGCTCTCTGCAACACTCATTCAAACACTGCTCTCTGCAACACTCATTCAAACACTGCTCTCTGCAACACTCATTCAAACACTGCTCTCTGCAACACTCATTCAAACACTGCTCTCTGCAACACTCATTACAACACTGCTCTCTGCAACACTCATTACAACACTGCTCTCTGCAACACTCATTACAACACTGCTCTCTGCAACACTCATTCAAACACTGCTCTCTGCAACACTCATCTCTTTGACTGAGCAGAGTATCCACAGAAAAACCACTATCATTCCATCCATAGGCTAGTCTATTTATCAACTTCCTATATTTATCTATCCATCTGTCTATCTATCTATCTATCTATCCATCTATCTATCTGTCTGTCTATCTGGTTACTGGCTGGCTATCCTTTTTTCACAGGAATTCCTAAGATTACACTATGTGAAAATGGAAGTGCACTTGTTCTTTACCATAACGAAATGCTTTCTGTGTCTTGGAGAGAGAGAGAGAGAGAGAGAGAGAGAGAGAGAGAGAGAGAGAGAGAGAGAGAGAGAAAGAGAGAGAGAGAGAAAGAGAGAGAGAGAGAGAGTGTTATTTATCGCATCCTCTTTTTTCATGTACAGCTTTACAAAAAAGTATCGTTACTCAGGGATCCGACAGATATGTAACGAACACTACGATGGCTGCTGTTTCCGAAGGGTTGATACATTCATATCGACACATTTATTACCTCAGAGACAGGAAATGCCTCTTGCATCCCATGCATAACCAACATTGTTGGATATAGAGAGGTACCAACAGTTTCCTAGCCCTCCAACTGATTTTCCTAAACCTTCGTCGTTTGTCATATTGTTTAGCACATCGTTGTAATGATACTTTTTTGTACAGTTGTACGTATCCATGTATCCAAACAAACACTATCCTACCATCATTCACTTCATCTATCTATCAATACATCTGCCTATCTACCCATCAGTCAGTCTATCTATCTATCTATCTGTCAATCTATTTACAACTAACTTCTCCCCATCTCCCCAACAGGAATTTCTGGGTCTACGAAAGGTCATCACGGAAAAACACTTCTTCTTCAACGTGACCAAAGGCTTCCCGTGCCTAGTGAAGAGGGAGAAGACAGGGCGACCCCACTGCCTAGGCTCATCCAAGGGCCGCTCCCACCCTACAGTCTCCCAGGCCACCCTCAACACCCTCAGGGACTTCTACAGACCCTTCAACTTTAAGTTCTACAGGATGGTTGGCCAGAACTTTAGGTGGTAGTGGTGAGAAGTGGCGAGGGAGTGTATGTGAAGAGGGAGACCGAGGGTAAGATGGAGGGATGGACTGGAGAGATAAGACTGATCAGAAGAGTAGTGGAGGGGAGAGGAGGAGACCAAAGATGAGAGGGAGGGATGAAGTGAAGAAATTGAGGGAGGGTGTGCGTGAGCTACAGGAAGGGCAGACAAATGACAAGACAGGACGATGTTGCATGAGGCGATTTGTCTGTGGCCACCCTTTACAGAACTGATAAGAAGCCGATAAACAAAGTGATCTAATCCATAACGAATGACCAAGGATTTTTTCACTTGTACAGTCTCAATAAAAACTGTTACACGTCTCCCAGCTCGAAATTCTGGAAGGCAATGGCAGTGGTGTGAATCGCTAAGAGGTGACCGGAGAACAGAGAATACCCCAAAACGCCACCGAAAACTTCTGCAAGATGGTGGTAGCGATTGAAACCTCACAGAAGCAGCTACAGACTGGCCGCCAGGCATATCTTCTGGCCTATCAGTTCTAAGTTTGTATATAGTGATGGTGGGACAGGAATTTATCTGTGACGCTGGTTCGAACTCCAAGAATCAGCTGCAGGATGTACAGGGGGTCCATGTTGAACGCTCAATATCGACAGGCCATTTCTCTCGTGTTGTGGGGACGGCTCAGTCGGTGTTTTCAGCATCTACCCTGAGTCATTTCCTCATTTCCTAGCCCCACTATCACGCCCACACCAGCAGACTGAGCCGTCCTCCCAATACATGTTTCAAGTGGAGCGCTGTTAATGAACCCCCCTGAACAGAGTGTAAAACGCCAGTAAAGGTCCAGTGTAAGCTTTACGATTACGAGCGGCCGTCACAACCTGCAACCCTTCAATTGCAAGCTTTACGAGGGACTGGAACTCGTATTCTCATACGTTAAGCAAGCTTCCTAACACCTCTTCCTTAGCTATTTATTTTTAGACATGGCTGGGTAATATCCTTCTGTACGTTATTTATGATGAGTGTGACGATATTGGAAGGATTTATATAACACACATGAGGACATTAAGGTGCAATAAATAAATCGCTTAGGAAAAGGCGTTAGTGAGCGTCCTCACAAGACGAGTTCCAGAGAGATGTATTTTCTTTATAACTTTTTGAAATTTTCAGATGATTTTATTCAGTTAAGGAGTGATTTTTGGAACGGGGAGAGGGGTTGTGCGTACTCTCCATTTACCATTTACTATAACTTCCCTGAGCTGGATAAAATCGTCTGGAGCTATGGGGTTAAGTGGCTGAGGTTTCAGAGAGAGAGAGAGAGAGAGAGAGAGAGAGAGAGAGAAGGGGGGCAGCAATAGGTGAGAAAACGAGAAAGTGAAGGCCATGAGAAGGGAAACGAAAGAGGAAGAGGGGAAGAGGAAAATGAGCACAATGAAGAAGAGGAAACTACTTTGAAAAGGGAAGGAAAGAGAGGAAGAGATAAAGAATGAAATATACAAAAAAGATGAAAGGGAGAAGACAGACAGACATAGGCGGACACGAGAAGACGAAAACAAAAAGAACGAAATTGGGGAAAAGGAAGTGGAAAGAAGTGTGCAAGAAAACAGGAAATTATGTAGAAAAAACCCGAGGTGAAAGTGTGTGTGTTGTTCCTTGCCTGAGAGAGAGAGAGAGAGAGAGAGAGAGAGAGAGAGAGAGAGAGAGAGAGAGGGAGAGAGAGAGAATAACGAAAAAAGAGAATAATTGAAAGGGGAAGAGGTGCAGGAAGTATAGAGAAGAGAGAAAGAGAGAATGGAGATAAAAGAGAGAGAAGAAAAGGAAAAATGCAGAGAGAGAGAGAGAGAGAGAGAGAGAGAGAGAGAGGAAACTAAGAAGATAAAAATGCGTGACGAAGGAAAGGAAAAAATCTAGCTCTCTTTCTCACCTGACCAGCGACACACACGCACAAGATAATCTACCCTGGAATGACTCACTCCAGGTAGACCCCCAACACACACTTATAGGTTAATGATGATGATGATGATGATGATGATGATGATGATGATGGTGATGGTGATGATGATGATGATGTATGTAGCTAATAAATGAAGCCTGTGTTATGGTGTTTGACATTCACACGCACTTACAATCAAATTCCTGTCGTAAGTTGGTCTTTGATGTGCAGGAAGGACAAGGAGGCTTCATAAATACATCTTAGTTACGACACGAAAATTACAGCAGGTTATGACTGTTTTCTGCAGGATGGTCAGGGAAGGGAGTGCAAAAATCATCCCTTGTGTAGTTCATCCTGTAAAAACCTTAGTTACGACGGGGAATGGATCGTAAGTATACCATCCTTTTCGTAAGATTTATCGCCGCTAAGATACAACTAGATCCCGGCTGAGTAAAATCGAGTGTGTTTGGCTGCAGTAAAAAGCTAGGTATGGAAGGGTAAGGGAGACTGCTTTTGCCTCCTTTACTACACAGTTTCTGAATCTAAATACAGCCATCTCGAGGTAGGAAGAATTTTGTTATTATTATTATTATTATTATTTTGTTGGTTGCTATTATTTTTTATTTTTATTGTTGCTGTTATTATTAATGTTATTGTTATTATCTATTGTTATTACTGCTGCTATTACCAGCCGTGAACGCGAAGCTGGTTTTGTTTTCAGTTCGTGTGTGTGTGTGTGTGTGTGTGTGTGTGTGTGTGTGTGTGTGTGTGTGTGTGTGTGTGTGTGTGTGTGTGTGTGTGTTCAGGTGTGTGTGTGTGTGTTAGTAGGATATCTTCGCAACCGCTCAAGATATCAACACAAAATTTTACAGGTGTGTAGTTGGGATGAAAATCTACGAGTATTATTTTCAGTTTGTCTGTCTGTCTGCTTGTCTGTTAGCACAATAACTTCGCAACCGCTCAAGATATCATCGCAAAATTGTACAGGTGTGTAGTAGGGATGAAAACCTCCTACGAGTTTTAAATTGGTGAAAGTAGGTCAGGGTCAAGGTCATATTCCGAGCCGCAACAGATATGTATCGGCTCATGGCTGGTGTGATTCCCTCCTTGGGGGGGCCCCTAGTTGTTACTATTACTGTTATTGTTGTCATTGTGTTGTTGTGCTGTCTTTGTTGTTGTTGCACTTGACCGAGGTTCATTTAACACGTCAACCAAATGGACTGCCAGGTGAAACTCACCTTCTGCAATTCACCCTCCTCCTTTCGGGGGACAGGGAGGCAGCTGGTGGAAGTTTGCATAGCCAGGCAGTGAAGCAGCCTGGATATATCAATGCCACCACAAGAAGGCGTTCCTCTCCTACAAAAGGGTAGTAATGATAAAATATACAGTTATAGTCCTTCCAAAATATCCAGATCGTTTGGGCGTTGTCCCTCATGGGAGTTCCCCTTCGCGCGACGCTACGGAATCTGTACCAAAACACACCTCTCTGTTTCATGTCAGCTATTTACTACTTCTAAATGAAATTTATTTACCGTATATATATATATATAGTTACATAGCCTATGATTTCATCATCCTTTGTATAATTCTAACGTACAGTATGCTGCATGTTTGATCACGATTCGCCTCGTGGCTTCCATAGTGACCAAGCTTCCGTGTTCTACCTCACTCCCCCCTTCTCCTCCCTTATAGTAGAGTAAGTCGTTCTTTCTGTTGTTCAGAGCAGGAGTGTCAACTCTTTGTCCACTATGGCTTCATTTGCGCGTCCTTCTTACAAGTTGTATCAAGCTCTGCCAGCCCCTATATAATGAGCTCAGTCTCTGCATTAATTGCCACTTAGATCTACTCCTCATTTTGTTCACATCTCTGTCCTCCCCTGCATAGTGTATTTTTGTGAGTGCCCAGGAAGTCTCCAATCATCTGGCTGCTGTGTGGTTTGAGTATAAGTGTTATTACATTTTTTCTTGTACTGTATAGCATAAGGCGTTAATTCGTAGGCCTGGTGAGGTTTTTTTGATTCGTGTGGAGTTTTTGATGTCAGCCATTATTGATAATATTTTGTATCTGTAATAATATATCTTGCATTAACTGAGCATTATCCGGTGTTCTCATTTTATCAGGGCTGACTTAGATAAATTTACTCTTGCTAATTTCGTGTTAATAGAGGCTATTGCAGTTAACCATATATTTAACTTGTTTTTTGCCATTACATTATCCTTATGAGTCCTGAATGTTTAGTTGTTAGTTTGAGCATTAAACTTTAACTTGTAATTTTACCTAACTCCTTTGTTTTGAACCTGGAACTTTGCGGGACAGTAGTGATTTTAGTATTCTCACTTGAAGTGTTCATTATCTCTGTTCCGTAACATAAATTTGGCGACCTCTTATCAGGATATTATCATAAGGATATTGCTTGATATTTTGTGACTGTGATTTCTTCATGATGTCTACTATTACTACGCTTGATGAAGCCAAAGATTTTTTGTCAAATGTGCAAACAGTGTGTGATGTAGAAAACAGAACAAAGAATGAACTTAAGCTTGTTGCTCAACAATTGGGAATTGCTGTTCGCTCTCATCATTCTAAAGATCAAATTGTTGACATGATTAATAAAAGCTTGTTTAATGTAACTCCTCCAGATGAGCAAACGCAGTTTGAAATAGCTAAGTTACAGTTAGCCCTGCAGGAGGCTCGTGCTAAGGGGGCTGAGTTTCAGGCCCGTGCTAAGGAGGCTGAGTTTCAGGCTCGTGCTAAGGAGGCTGAGTTTCAGGCTCGTGCTAAGGAGGCTGAGTTTCAGGCTCGTATTCAGGAGGCACAGGCACAGGCTCAGGCACAAATTGAACTTGCTAGGATTCAGGCAGACCATGAGTATCGCATGAAACAAGGTGGAACTGGATCATCTAGCTCTGATGATTTTGATATGGCTAAAAATGTTAAACTTGTCCCTCCTTTTAATGAATCTGATTTAACAAAGTGTTTTCAGTTGTTTGAGAGCGTAGCTACGGGTTTTAATTGGCCCAAAAAGTATTGGCCAGTACTCCTTCAAACTGTTCTCACTGGTAAAGCTCAAGTAACTTATGCATCTTTGCCTCAGGATCAATCTGATAATTATGAAGTAGTTAAGAGCTTGATTCTTAAGGCTTATCAGCTTGATCCTGAAGCCTACAGAGTAAAATTTAGGACAACTTATAAGCAAAATAAGCAATCCCATGTTGAGTATGCAAAAATCAAAGAAGATCTGTTAGAGCAGTGGTTAAATTCTAAGAATGTAAATTCTGATTTTGATAAATTTAAGCAGATGATTTTGCTGGAGGACTTCAAAAGGTGTATTAATAAAGATGTAAGCCTATATCTTGATGAGAAAAGAATAGATAATTTGTGTGATGCTGCAGTTTTAGCTGATGAATATGTTCTTACTCACAAGAGATATTCTAAAGAGAAAAGGAAAGCTGAGAGTAAGTACGTTGCCTCTACTCAGAGTACAGGTAACAGGAAAGAGATTAAGGATGATGTTTCTCAGGAAGTAAATACCAGCTTCATCTCTAGATTTCAGAAAAGTAAATGTACTTATTGTAGTAAGCTTGGTCATACTACGGAGAAATGTTTCAGGAGACAGCGTGATGTGAACAAAAAGGAGTCTTTAAATATGCAGTCAATTGGTCTAGTGTCCACCCTTGAGAGTTCCCAGAATTCTTTAACTGAGTTAACTGAACCTGCTTTGAGGGGTTAAATAATTTCTCATGATGAAGCTCCTCTTTTGAGCAGTAACGTGGTTGACGCTCTCAAAAGTTCATGTGCTAATTTCCTGTCTGATGGTTTTGTCAGTCCTCTGGACAGTAATGACAGGAAATCAGTTAAAATATATCGTGATACAGGTGCTTGCCAATCCCTTATGCTGACCAGTGTTCTAGGCTCTAATGTTAATTCCTCTGATGAAACCATAATCTTACAAGGTGTAGGGGATAATTACTTCTCTGTCCCTCTGTGCAGAGTGAATTTAGAGTCTGGTTTTGTTAATGGTTCCGTTATGGTTGGGTTGGTTGAGACACTCCCAATGTCAGGTGTAACTTTCTTACTTGGAAATGATATTGGTGGAAGTCAAGTGTGTCCAGCTCCTCAGTTGTCTAGTGAACCAGTGACTGCGACCCAGGATTGTGATATCCCTGATGTGTTCTCTGCATGTGCTGTCACTAGGGCTATGTCTAAAGTTACTGGTGACTTAGAGGATAATGATGATGATGATGTTATCCTAGCTGACACTTTTCTTGCTAATTTGGACCACTCACCAGATGAGGCAGTACCCCGTAGTGTTGATAATTTGTCTCGTCAAGAGTTGGTTGAGTTGCAGGTTGCTGACCCTGAGTTGAAAGGTCTAGCTAACTCTGCTTGCAGTGAGGAAGAGTCAGCTGGTGCTTCTACTTGTTATTATATAAAGTCAGGAGTACTTATGAGAAAGTGGAGACCCCCAACAGCATCAGGCGACTGTGAATGGGAGGTTGTACATCAAGTTGTCATCCCTCGTGTTTGTAGGCAGGATATCATTAGAGTGGCTCATGATTCCAGTTTGGCAGGACACCTTGGAGCGAGGAAGCCTGTGGCATGCATTTTGAAACACTTCTACTGGCCAGGTATCTTCAGAGATGTTTCCTGGTATTGTAAGTCTTGTCATACCTGTCAAGTTGTGGGGAAGTGTAATCAGACCAAAAAGGTTGCACCTCTAGTTCCCATTCCTCCTTTTGAGGCGCCATTCACCCGTGTGTTGGTGGATATTGTGGGCCCTCTTCCTAAGACTTCTTCAGGATTTTCTTGTGTTGACCCTGATTGATATGGCTACTCATTATCCTGAAGCCATTCCACTTAGAAATATCTCAGCAAAGAAAGTGGTTAAGGAAATGCTAGGGTTCTTCACCAAGTTTGGTCTGCCCAAGGAGGTACAGTCAGACCGGGGAAGTAATTTCATGTCAAATGTTTTCAAGCAGTCTCTGAAAGAGTTGGGCATCACCCAGATCACGTCTTCAGCTTACCATCCCCAGACCCAAGGAGCGTTGGAGAGATATCATCAAACACTCAAATCGATGCTCAGGAAATACTGTTTGGAACATCAGAAAGACTGGGATAAAGGTCTTTCATTCGTTGTATTTGCCGTAAGAGAATCTCCAAATGAATCACTGGGCTTCTCGCCCTTTGAACTACTGTTTGGCCATGAAGTAAGAGGACCCCTTAAGCTACTCAAGGAATGCTGGCTGTCAGAGGAAGATGACGTCAACCTGCTGGAGTATGTGATGAAGTTCAAAGAACGGCTGTCCACTGCTTTACAGCTGGCGAGAGAGAATTTAGGAGCTGCTCAGGAGAAGAGATGAAGACTTGGTATGATAAGAAGTCCAGGTTACGCCACTTTCAGGAAGGAGATCAGGTTTTGATTCTGCTACCAGTGCATGGGCAGCCTCTTCAAGCCAAGTTTAGTGGTCCTTATTTCGTGGAGAAGAAACTCAGTGATGTCAACTTTGTCATCGCCACACCAGATCGTAGAAAGAACAAGGAACTTTGTCACATCAACATGCTAAAGTTATATCACAGGCGGGACGAAAATAACCCAGTCTGCACTGTAGCTGTTCCACCCGAGTCTGCAAGTGAAGCTCTCCCATGCAGTATGAGCCTGAGTGATAGTTTGGGGAAGAATCCTGATATCATGAATGATCTCCAGACTAAGCTTTCTCATCTAGCTCCCGAGGAAAGGCAGGAGTTTTCAGCATTACTGCAGGAGTACCCGCAAGTGTTCCGTGCCACTCCAGGAAGAACCACTGTGTTGATGCATGATGTCAATGTTGAAGACACAAAGCCAATTAAACTGCCTCCTTACTGTGTGAACCCAGTGAAAGTTCCTCTCATCCAGAAGGAGCTTGGCTACCTGTTGGACCACAAGATGATTGAGCCCTGTCCGAGCGAGTGGAGTTCTCCTGTCACTCTAGTCCCTAAGCCAGGTGGGTCACAGCGGCTTTGCATCGACTACAGACGTGTTAATTAGATAAACAAAACAGACACTTACCCTCTCTCTCGCGTGGAAGATTGCATAGACAAGATCGGAAAGGCTAGGTACATAAGTAAGTTTGATTTGTTAAAGGGATACTGGCAAGTACCTATGATTGAACGTGCTAGGGAGATCTCATGTTTTGTAACACTAGAAAAGGCTTTTGCATGTTCTGTAATGCCATATGGTATGAAGAATGCACCAGCCACTTTTCAGAAGCTCATGAATGTTGTAACAGAGGGTTCGGCAGGGTGTGTTGTTTATATTGATGATGTATTAATCTTCAGTGACAACTGGAAAGATCACCTATGTCATGTCAGTAAATTTCTTGAGCGTTTGGTTCAGGCTAATCTTGTGGCTAATTTATCAAAGTGTGAGTTTGGTCAAGCTAAAGTTCAGTACCTTGGGTACGTAATTGGTGATGGACACGTTGCACCACCAGGAGCTAAGGTTCAGGTTATAAGTGATCTTCCCAGACCTAAAAGTAGGAAAGAGCTACAAAGATTTTTGGGAATGGTAGGTTATTACAGGAGATTTGTTCTTAACTTCTCAGTTCTTGTATCACCACTTACAGACCTACTGAAAAAGGGAGTTAAATTCGTCTGGACCGATAACTGTGAATCCTCTTTCAGCAAACATAAAGCTATCCTATTAAGTCAGCCAGTGCTCGCTACTCCAAATTTTGCTAAGCCTTTTAAGGTGGCTGTTGACGCAAGTGATACAGGAGCTGGGGCTGTTTTGCTGCAAGAGGATGATCAGGGTATTGAACACCCTGTATCTTATTACAGTAAGAAGTTCACTTCACCTCAAAAGAACTACTCAACTATTGAGAAAGAGCTTTTGGCCTTGATTTTGGGTTTACAGCATTTTTCATATTATTTGTTTTCTGGTTTTGACCCCATAGTCATTTATACCGATCATAACCCACTGAAATTCCTTAGTAAGTTTAAAAATAAAAATCAGAGATTGACAAGATGGAGTCTACTTCTTCAGGAGTATTCATTAGACATACAACATGTCAAGGGGAAAGAAAATGTTATTGCAGATTGCTTATCTAGACTTTAGACAGATTGTTTTAGAGTAATAAGAAATTTCCTTTGTAAATTTCTTTTTCTTTGTGGGGAGGTGTTACATAGCCTGATTTCTTCATCCTTTGTATAATTCTAACGTACAGTATGCCGCATGTTTGATCACGATTCGCCTCGTGGCTTCCATAGTGACCAAGCTTCCGTGTTCTACCTCACTCCCCCCTTCTCCTTCCTGATAGTAGAGTAAGTCGTTCTTTCTGTTGTTCAGAGCAGGAGTGTCAACTCTTTGTCCCCCATGGCTTCATTTGCGCGTCCTTCTTACAAGTTGTATCAAGCTCTGCCAGCCCCTATATAATGAGCTCAGTCTCTGCATTAATTGCCACTTAGATCTACTCCTCATTTTGTTCACATCTCTGTCCTCCCCTGTATAGCGTATTTTTGTGAGTGCTCAGGAAGTCTCCAATCATCTGGCTGCTGTGTGGTTTGAGTATAAGTGTTATTACATTTTTTCTTGTACTGTAGAGCATAAGACGTTAATTCGTAGACCTGGTGAGGTTTTTGTGATTCGTGTGGTGTTTTTGATGTCAGCCATTATTGATAATATTTTGTATCTGTAATAATATATCTTGCATTAACTGAGCATTATCCGATGTTCTCATTTTTATCAGGGCTGACTTAGATAAATTTACTCTTGCTAATTTCGTGTTAATAGAGGCTATTGCAGTTAACCATATATTTAACTTGTTTTTTGCCATTATATTATCCTTATGAGTCCTGAATGTTTAGTTGTTAGTTTGAGCATTAAACTTTAACTTGTAATTTTACCTAACTCCTTTGTCTTGAACCTGGAACTTTGCGTGACAGTAGTGATTTTAGTATTCTCACTTGAAGTGTTCATTATCTCTGTTCCGTAAATATATATATATATATATATATATATATATATATATATATATATATATATATATATATATATATATATATATATATATATAATTCTCTAATAAGGCTATATAGTGTAAGAAAATGCTTATTGTTTTTAATAATAACAATGACTTTTTATAAATACCTTAACACTTGACAACGTTGCTTTCCAACACTGTCACGCCCGTAGGTGAATCAGTGAGGGTAGGTCAGGTGTCAATCCGCAGGTCACTTCCTCTCTGACCGCCATCAAAGATGGAAGCTCCTACCCCTACTACTCGCCCTTGTTTGCTCCACAGTCGAGAAAAAGAACTTATTTACAGTGTAAATAAGTATTTTTTAGAAGAGAAGGTGATCCCTCAAAAGCTGTTGTTCAAACAGAGAGAGAGAGAGAGAGAGAGGCAGACAGACAGATCCAGGAGGCCTTTCCTCAAAATCTAATAATTCATAAAATCGTATAGACTTTTATGGAAATAAATCTCCATAAACTGTAGATTTTATATGCAGAGAGAGAGAGAGAGAAGGGGGGTAGTGAGCTAGGAGTTAGGGTTTACCCTTGTCTCTAATCCGATAATTGGCCTAGTAGGAACTGTGGCAACGTCGCACGTAGGGGAACTCCCGTGAGGGACAACGCCTAAATGATCTGGATATTTTGGAAGGACTATAGTACCCTTCACACACACACACACACACACACACACACACACACACACACACACACAGGCTGTCAACGACGTAATATATTCATGTCATCAACACGCACATGTATAACCTTTCATGAATAATTTTACATACATTAGCTACGAATAATGGTGGAAAAATGAGAGAGAGAGAGAGAGAGAGAGAGAGAGAGAGAGAGAGAGAGAGAGAGAGAGAGAGGTGGAAGTGTGAGTTTATGCGTGCTCACACTAAGAAAACGTAACCTAACATACTAACCTAACCTGATATTAAGAGAACGAACGTAACTTAACCTAATAGATTAATCTACGTAACACACTAACCTAACCTGATACTAAGAGAACGAACGTAACTTAACCTAATAGATTAATCTACGTAACACACTAACCTAACCTGATACTAAGAGAACGAACGTAACTTAACCTAATAGATAAATCTACATAACACACTAACCTAGCCTGGAAGAGAAGCTTGGACCTTGTTGGAAGGACACAACAGTGAGAGCAGTGGAAATGTGTTATTTGAGAGGAGCATATGGAGGTACATGGAGAGACTGACAAATAGGAAGTGAAGGAGTGTTGTGGTGTGGATGAGGATGTGATAGAAGCGTTAGGAAGAATACACTGAGTTGGTTTGGCCATGTAGAGATTAAGGAGAGCAAGACACTTACGAGGAGAGTGTATATAAGTGAAGTGGAGAAAGGGAAGAAGTAGGGGGAGTCCAGAGAGGAGGTAGAGGGATGGAGTGGAGAGGTATATGAAAGAGGGGGCGTGAGTTGGAGGGAGGGCAGCGAAATGGCTGGGGATAGGGAGACGTGGAGGCGATTTGTTTGTGGCCATCCATTACAGGTTTAAGGCATCTGGATATATATAAATAATGATAGCTGAAGGGTTTACTGATCGAATTCAACGCTAGTCACGAAAAAGTGCTATGGAATACATGTAGAGCCCTAGCACTGCCTTTGAGAGTGGAGCCATATAACCGCTATTTACTCTAACTTGGCCTAAAACTGCCATCTCTCCATCTTGACTATTGAGCAGGAAAGAAGAGATTATTGCTCGAATTTGGTGCTAGTGACGAAGAAGTGCAAAGGAAAAGATGAAGAGCCATGGCCTTGTCTTTTTCTGCCACTGAGTCAGCCATTTTCACCATTGGAAAGGCCGAACCAAACTTAATAAATTAATCACCGTCCAAGCCGGGATACTGTTAAGTATATTAATCCCCCTTGACGCCAGTCATATGTGAATTGAAAGTCTTGTAGTAGTTTTCTGGTAATATATTAAACACCGCCTTATATCTTCACACAGCATCCGTGAACACCATCCGTATCCAAACCCAGACCGTTGCTAACTGCTCGACTCTCTCACCAGCTAGGAGGTGATGCGGCTGCAAATTCATGGTTCAGCAAAATTTGAATCAAGCCACACATTAGTAAGTGCTCAGTGGCGCCCTACTTGGATCCTACTTACAACTACTTACACACTATACTTACACACTACATATTATTACAAATGGTTACAAACAATTTTCCCCCTCATCAAAAAGTGTCTCTAGACACAGTGGTGGAGGCAATAAGTTACAATGTGGTACGAATGCAAATGAACAGAGTATACAGTCTACTGGGGACTACATGTGAGTTTAATAATAAAAGGGGTATTATAATATAATTGGAGAAGCTGGATGTAATAAGGGAGAAATATATTTATCGTACATGGCCATGTTGAAAAGGTAGGGAAGGTTATTAGTACTAATAAATACAAAAGTAGAATGTAAATAATGCACTATCGCGGTACAGGCCACGAAATAACCAGGCACAAGGTATAAAACAAGAGTAGTGGTAGCATACATATATAGGTTTGGTCAAATTTACAAATAGATGTCTTAATATATATAGTAAGTACTAGTAATCATAATAATGCCTCTATGAGAAATATAGCAACGGAATGCACCACTATATACACTCCAGATCATCTTACACAGAAAGCACTGTCAGATATTCATTTCCCTTATCTCATTCTTATTTCACTAGTTTTCACATCCTTCTCCCACTGTGTAGTAATTATAAGAATATTATTAAATTTTGTTTCAAGTAGCTCAAATTTCAATTGTTGTTTTTCCAGTATGATCTTCACATCTTCACCAATCATAATGAGTGTTACTTAGAACTACGAGTTTCCAGGTATTTTGGTTGTCGCACTGACCTCGTTGCTACACGGATCTCATGCAACCTTTTGTCCATTCGCTTGACGCAACAGTACAGGATACATACAATTGCAATACAACCTAGAAGACATAAGACCACCGGAGGAAATACAAAGACTGGATGTGTCCAGGAGCGGTTAAAAGCTGAAGAGAACTCGTTCATAATGAAATCAGACTGATTCAGAAAGTTCAACATACGTAGGTTGTCTGATGTGACGGAAAGATTGTCTGTTGGTAGATGAAAGGTAGTATTAATAGGTTTGAAGATGTCATATTTGTGGGAGCGAAGTGCGTAGTGATAATGTGTAGCAAGGGCTATTCCAGACTCAGACTTTACTGTACAGTAATCAGGGGCCTTACGTAAACCAACTGCGGATAGCGAACGGACAGGGGTTCCTGGACAAATAAGACTGACAAGAGTTGATACACTAAAGAAGAAATAGCGGATGTGATTTAGACGAGCATGGTGCACTTGGCTTTTGGGGGCCGGAACAAAGGTACAGACAGGTTGTACTGACAAGTTACAGACTAAGGCAGATTCGCAAGGAGTAACAGTGCCAGGAAAAATTGTTAGGAGATACGCAGCACAAACTTGGGAGTTGGGTGTGAGAAAGGCACATCTGTCAAGGTCACTTGAGGAGATGAAGGCAATATAGAGATGATCATGGGAGAGAAGAAAGTACTCTGAAGAGACAGAGGCTTGTACCAGGGAGTTATTGTACTAGAAAAGAAAAGGAATGATGTGAAAGAGATCGAATGTGATGGAAGAACGAAGAGGAATATGAACAATTATATCTTTAGTAAGGAATGTGGCCTCTAGGATTGGGTAGTAGTGTTCTAAAGAGGAAAATGAAATCACAAGAGACAAGTCGAAGGTTGAGTGAGCCCATTCCAAGGTAGAGCGAAGGTCAGAGAGAGGTACTAAATCTAGGGTGACACGACTATCAACAGCATTGACTAAAATAGGATTCCGAGTCAGGGGTGAAATTCTCGACCATACTTACCATAAATTTTTTGTCGTAACTTGGGTTTGTTTTTATTGAAAGAACAAGAGACACGGGGGGGGGGGGGAGACTGGTAGTATGGTATGACCGAGGTGGTATATTACTGTGAAGTGAGTATGTAGGTGTTTTTTCATTGTCGGTGTTAGAATGTCGGGAGGTGGGATATTGTTATAGGTTTGATAAAGTTTGTATGGTGATTGGTTTTTGTGCCTAGGTGTGTTGTGTGTGTTTCATATAACAACAGACGTGTTGTGTACTGGAACAGGCTAATGCATAGAATTGTGTGCTGCTCATACGTAGGTAGTCTCTCACTGGGAAGGCTTTCATATTAGACGGTAAGTGAGCTGAGGGAGTGGATTTGGTGTAGTCAGTCGTGATGCGTAGGGCGTTTTTCTGTACGATTGGCAAAGGTGTTGTGAGTGTTAGATAGGATGATAGCTTGTGCTGGGGAGGTGGGAGGGGGGGAAGGAGTATAGATCATTACTGATAAAAGTATTATTATTTAGAGTAAGGAGAGTTTCTTTTTGTGGCCGAAAGTCTGGCCGCGTAGTTGGCCTGAGTGCACTGAGTCTGGAGATGTACTGCCTCTTGTCTAGTACATGGTCCTTGAAGGTGATTCCGATGTTATGTCTCTCTAAGAATGTTATTGTACGGTGTGTGGCATGCGTACATTATTAAATAATGTGATGTTGGGGGGAGTACCTGTGTTCATGCTTACAGCTGGTGGCGAGTGTGCTGGTGGATTTGGCTGAGGTGATTCTCAACCTGTTGTCCTTAACCCAAGTCTGCACTGTGTTGGGGTAGTCCTGTTGCAGTGTACAGGCTGTGTCTGCAGTGTGTTAAGGTAGTCCTGTTGCAGTGTACAGGCTGTGTCTGCAGTGTGTTGAGGTAGTCCTGTTGCAGTGTACAGGCTGTGTCTGCAGTGTGTTGAGGTAGTACTGTTGCAGTGTACAGGCTGTGTCTGCAGTGTGTTGAGGTAGTCCTGTTGCAGTGTACAGGCTGTGTTTCCAGTGTGTTGAGGTAGTCCTGTTGCAGTGTACAGGCTGTCTCTGCAGTGTGTTGAGGTAGTCCTGTTGCAGTGTACAGGCTGTGTCTGCAGTGTGTTGAGGTAGTCCTGTTGCAGTGTACAGGATGTGTCTGCAGTGTGTTGAGGTAGTCCTGTTGCAGTGTACAGGCTGTGTCTACAGGGTGGTTTGTGCTTGTTGTGGTGATGTCATCTGCATATGAGACAATATATGTGGGTGGTTGGGGTGGGGAATATTATATATGTATAGGTTGAAGAGTGTGGGTGGGAGGTCTGGGCGCTGTGCAACTCTGATGGGGAAATTTCGTGTTGGTGATGGGTTGGCCGAGAATGTACACCCGGCAACAGTTCCGCCTGGGCCCCCCAGTAGCGAAATATAGTAGATGTGGTAGAAGTGTGTGTGTTTGTTCATCTGTACATGCTCGAAAAATGTTCGGATCGTCAACTATGTCACTTCATTGTGAACGTGAATCGGCCTTTGAGTTCACTCCATAGGTGGCGGTGTGTGGTTATGGGGGAGAGACGGGAGGTCAGGACGGTAGGTGGGTCGGAGTTGGAGGGGACGAACAACTATATAGGTTGTTTGTATTGGACATGATAATAGTTTTCCCAGTCATTATTGTGGATCGTTTCAGGTTACTGACACTTTGTATTCCTAACAACAATAAAAAAAATGAAATATTGTTGCATTGCTACCCGTTACAATATATTCCACGATGATTGGGTATCCTCCATAACTTATCCCCCTCTCCCTCTCTCTCTCTCTCTCTCTCTCTCTCTCTCTCTCTCTCTCTCTCTCTCTCTCTCTCTCTCTCTCTCTCTCTCTCTCTCTCTCTCTCTCTCTCTCTCTCTCTCTCTCTCTCTCTCTCTCTCTCTCAGGTCGTTAAGTAATCAGTATATAGCATTATCAGCACGGGTTAAAGAGGATTTGTCTTTTAATTAAAACTGCTGACAAAGGCCGATTCACGTTCACAGTGGAGTGAGTTGACGATCCGAACATTTTTCGAGCATATACAAACCAACAAACACACACACTACTGCCACATCTACTATATCTCGATACTGGGGGACCCAGGCGGAACTGTTGCCGGGTGTACCATGTGCTTGTCTACCAGGCAAGTAAAAGGCAAGCCAGCACTTGGTGTTCTCCATGTTTGTGTTGTGTATTTAGGTGATTAGTTTGCGTTGGGGGACGGCATCAAAGGCTTTACTAATTTTTGTTGTTGTGAGCAGTGTGCGCTGTGCGGGTACAATGATAAGGCGTACCGTGCAAACTTAGTAGCTAAAGAAAACGTGTTACTTGTATTGTTGGCCAGCTAGTAATACTATACATACAACCTACGACGCTGGAAATTATTAAATAAAACAAAAAAAATTGTCATTTTAAGGAATGAAAATGGTGATGTAATCCAAAAATAAAACAACATAGTAAACGAATTAATTTTACTACACAGTAACCTGGCAGTGGAGAGATAAGGCAAATATATTTCACGAATAATTGGCAAATCTACTTTTTCTGGAGTTATATGCAAATATGTAAACAAGGCGTAAAGGTTTTTGTAAACCAGGAATTCCCCTGACGTGGTAATATTTAATACATAATAAAAGACCGGAGTACAGGGTAGTTATACAGTATATATTGTGCTACTTTTTGTTATTACATAAACAAATGCTGTACTGCTGAGCTGTGAAGGCGTGTTTAAGGACTGGATTAGAAGTGATTTTGAGAATGTTGCAGTGTCTCTTGCCTGGCGATTTATCTTTCACACTGCACCTCATTATCCTTTTGTTACTGATGCAACTATATCAGCACTAAAGGTCTATAAATAACATACAAAACACTTTAATGTATTCTGCCAAATAAATCGCTAAGGAAGACGTGCAAGGAAGCCTGCTATAGAACCAAAATATTAGGTATAGTAGTAAAGTGGTTAATGAAGGCTATATCTAACCCCTCCAGTTTAAAAGTCTCATTTAAGGTGAATATAATCGTCTGGAGATGGACGAAATTATATACAAAGTAAGTCACTGGATTAACTGATTATAGAAAACAGGATTACCTGTGTATAATAGAAAACCATATATCTTTAAGGGTTAGCTTAGCTAACGATTTTTTTTTAACGCCATCACAGCCCTTGTGCTATCGCTGTTATGAGTCTGGCCACATCTCACGCTACTGCCGGTCTGCAGAACAGTGTGGTCTGTCCAGTGGCCCCCATTCAACCACAACCTGCCCTGCCAAGCACTCCGCCACCGTTCACTCTCCCAGTCCCCGTGCACCCGATCCCCAGTCATCAGAGTTCCCGGAACTGCCCCTACCACCCACGCCACCAGCCCCCACTGACCCCATGGCTGCTCACCCTCGTCTCATACATTCACCGCAGTTTTAGTGCCCCCGGTGTGGGCGTGTGGGCGTCACTGCTTGGCACCTGGACAAGTCGTCACTCAGCCCGCCCTGCCCCTGGTCCTGCCCCCACTGCCATCCCTGCTCTTTTTTTTTTTTTTTTTTTTTTTTCCCTGGCCTATCAACCATTGGGGCCGAAGCCCCTGGTTATTAAGGCCTGATATATATATATATATATATATATATATATATATATATATATATATATATATTAAGCCCCTGGTTATTAAGGCCTGATATATATATATATATATATATATATATTTAAACATATATATACATATATATATATACAAACATATATATATAAGTTGGGTTGAAACAGGGATGTGTCATGTCTCCATGGTTGTTCAATCTGTACATGGATGGGGTAATAAAAGAGGTACAAGGTAGGGTAGTGGATGTTGGAGTGGCTCTGGTGAGAGAGGATAGTGTTTGGAAACTCCATGTACTGTTGTTTGCAGATGATACTGTGTTGTTGGGTGAAGACGAAGGGGAGCTGCAAGGCTTGGTGGATGAGTTTGGGAGAGTGTGTAAGAAACGGAATCCAAAGGTGAATGCAGGGAAGAGTAAAGTGATGATCTTTGAGAGAGGTGAAGTCAGTGAATGTACAGCGAGGTTGGATGGTGAGGAATTGGAAAATGTGAGTACGTTTAAGTACTTGGGTAGTGTGATGAGTAAGGATGGAGGTTTGGAGGGTGAAGTGCTTGAAAGGATACAGCAGGGAAGAAAGGTTGCTGGTTCTTTGAAAGCAGTGATAAGAAACAGGGAAGTGAGCATGGAAGTGAAAAAGTTACTACATGACAGTATTGTGATACCAACTCTAACGTACGGAAGTGAAGCTTGGACGTTGTTGGAAGGACACAAGTCAAGAGTGAGAGCAGTGGAAATGAGTTATTTAAGAGGAGCCTGTGGAGTCACATGGAGAGACAGGTTGACGAATGAGTATATAAAGGAGCGTTGTGGTGTTGATGTGGATGTGATAGGAAGCGTTAGGAGGAACACACTGAGGTGATTTGGCCATGTGGAGAGGACGGAGGGTGAAAGACTGACGAAGAGAGTGTATGTGAGTGAGGTGGAGGGGGGAAGAGGGAGGGGGAGGCCGAGGATGAGATGGAGGGATGGGGTGGAGAGGTATATGAGAGAAGGGGGTGTGAGTTGGGAGCAGGGGAGTGAAATGGCGTGGGACAGGGCGACTTGGAGGCGATTTGTTTGTGGCCACCCCAAACAGGATTGAGGCATCTGGCAATAGATAGACACACACACACACACACACACACACACACACACACACACTTCCATGCATACATACAGACACACTTTCATGCAAACGTACATATATATATGATAATTTTAATTTAATTTTTTTTTTGTATTTTTTTAAAATTTTTTCTTGCTTTTATATTTTTTTTATACCTTATATTATAAAGACAAACTAATCTAAGGAACCTAAAACTAATCACCTAACAGACAAATCGCTAACCTATACTAAATCCTACAGAGACAAATAGCTAGATTACACTAATGGTAAAAATACCTCGACTAACAGAACGCCATCGACTGCAGATATGTAATGCCTTTCTACATGACATACCTGCACTCATCACCTGGTGACTGTCAGTCAAGGCACAACCTAATATAGGGGACATCAATATATGAAAGGGAACCAGACGAGTCAGGAACATTTCCATGTACGTCAGCTGTCGGCCCTAATTAGAATAACTTAAGCAAGATGGTATACTGTATTTACATAATTTGTACAAAAAGTGAAGGACCTCGGCCAACAGACCACCATCGACTGTAAGTGCCCAATACTTTTCTATATTGAACACTTACACTCATCAGCTGGTGACTGTAGGTCGAGGAACGGGGTTTAATGTAGGGGACATCAATATTAGAAATAAATCAGTGGGTGGAGGAACTGTTTCAAATACGTCAACTGTCAACCCTAATTATACATATTTACAGGTGATAAAAACTATAACCACATAGTAAAAAAGTCACATCACTCTGATCAGTCCGGTTTCTCTCAGGAAAGCCGTCAATTTATCAGTCATAACAATGTCCCCATCACCCAGGATGGTGGAAAGGGTGAAGGGGACGTCTGCTGCACCGCAGTAATTTATAAGTGAAGCACGTTCACGAGTAAATCGCCGACAGCGCAGGATGATATGACTGATAGATAACACCGCATTACAGATGTCACAGTGCGGTGGGAAGCGTCTTTCCATATATGGTTTCATGTGAGTTAAAATGGTGGCATTAAGCCGTAGCTGTACTAATACTTTTTCCTCAAGCCGACTAGGGCGGTTGGCGGTGTCCCAGTCGCCTAGGTGCGGCTTACAAGTTGGAATATTTAGTCTGGTCCACTGACCTTGCCACAGAAGATGTATTGATTTCTTTCCGAGAGATAGACTCGACCGTAGATCACGAGGAACGTCCCAAGTCTCCTCGAGCTCTACAGTCGACTTTGCAAGTAAGTCAGCCTGCTCATTGCGTAGATACGACAATGACCAGGCACCCAGATCAGCGTGAATGACTTGTTGCATGAATGAAACTTATTAACGATGCGGCCCTTGATCTCGTGAGAGTCCGTAGTACAAGATGCAATTGTCTGAAGGGCTGATTTTGAATCTGAAAATATGACAAATGAGTCATGCTTAGAATTGAGAGCATAGTCTATGTCTTTGTCAATAGTAAAAAGTTCGGAGGTAAACATAGATGTATGAGTCGGCAATCGATACCTAAGTGCACATTCAGTCGACCACACACTTGCACCCACACATTCACTCGACTTGGAGCCGTCGGTGTACAATTGATGGGATCCCAAGTGACGAACAATGATGTTACAAAAAAAGTGGTGGACCTCCGCCTCCAGCCCCTTGGCCTTTGGTGCTGGGAGCCATGAGACATCCACTGTAAAGCCAGGTGGCTCCCAAGGCGCTATATTTTTAAACACCAACTTGTCACAGTCACTGGGGTCCACACCAAGCTCCTGAATCAGTAAGTGGAGGCGAACGGCAAGTGGCCGATGCACACCCGCAGAAGGTGATGGTATTGATGCAGGGGGGTACAGGCCACATTGCCGATATTACTTTTCCTAAATGTCCTTATGCCATAGGAGAAGGCCAGGTGGTCACGGCGAATACGGAGGGGAGGCATATTCGCCTCCACTTACATATGAGCCACAAGGGTACACCGGACGGCTCCAAGACACATTTGCAAACATTTATTCTGTAGCACATCCAATCCTTTCAGTGTGGCATCGGATGCCGAGCCATACACCTGTGCGCCATAGTCTAGTTTCGATCGAATAAAGGACTTTTGCACCATTAATAAAGATTTTCTGTCGGCACCCCATGTAGTACCCGCTAGGTACTTAAGGACATTTAATGGTTTATCACAACGAGCAAGCAAAGTATTAACGTGAAGTTTAAAATTCATTCTGCGATCAAATGAAGGCCCAAAAACTTTACAGAATTTTGAAAAGGTACTGCTTGATTATCCAAAAATAAACGCAAATTGGGGACGTTACGATTAGTGAAGACTACAGCGGCACACTTACGGACGGAAAACTTAAATCCCCACTGCAAGGCCCATTGGTGGACGGAGTCAAGGGCTGCTTGAATCCGCCCAGCCGAAAACTGTGCATTACAGGAAGAGTGCCATATTGCACAATCGTCAGCATAGAGCGGGTATTTAAGATTCCTCGGGATGGGAGCTGATGACAGAATATCATTGATCATAATACTAAATAAAGTAGGACTAAGCACACTTCCCTGTGGCACCCCGTTTTCCTGGATAAATATATCCGATGTTATGTTACGGGGCAATTTGACAGAGAAAGTTTTGTCCCTTAAGAAATTTGAAATAAAAATAGGCAAATTTCCTCTTAAACCATAAGCATAGAGCTTCATTAGTATACTGTGTTGCCATGTCACGTCATAGGCTTTATGGATGTCCAAGAACACCCCTATCATGAATTATTCTTTATTGGCAAATGCCTCTGCAATACAATGCTCCATATTCATTACATGATCTAGTGAACTTCTGTATTTACGGAAGCCACATTGTTGATCATTTAACAAATTCTTTGACTCTAAAACAAAAAGAATCCTATTGTTTACCATACGTTCCATGACCTTACATAGAAAAGAAGTCAACACAATAGGACGAAATGAAGTGGGATTCATAAGACGACCAGCCTCTTTGGGTATCGGTATGATGTGCGCAAAGTGCCATGAGTCTGGGAACGTTCGAGACGCCCAAATCTCATTGTACAATGCTAACATCTTGCTGGATCATACCGTACGTGATGGTGTCTGGTCCAGGGCTGGTGTCTTTACAGGATTTAAGGGCAAGGAGCAGTTCATCTAGCGTAAACTCTTGGTTGTACGGGAAGTCTACGTCTTCTGTGGCAAAGTCAATAATCTGTAGGTCAGCCGTGCGTTTATGGTGTTGAAAACGCGGGTCGTAATTGGATGAGCTACTTACATGAGAAAAACTCCTGGCGGGGATGTTGGCAACGTCCACAGGCTTGTCATAGATGTTATTATTAACCTGAAGGGTTGTAATAGGTATATATGGGCCTTTATTATTTAATATTCTTATAGTGGACCAGACTTTACGTAATGGTGTAGTACGAGTCACCGTGGACCTGCTCCCTGCTCCTGATCATCAGCTGATACACCCTCCCACCGCTGGTTCTACTTCTTGCCCCCCTCCTCCCTCCCCCTCCTCGTGTCGCGCAACAAGCTGCTCCCCCTTCCCCCCTCACCCCCTGCCCCATCCATCAGATCATCAAACTGCAACTCCTACAACAATAGTACGAGGAATTACGCAGTGTCTTTTTGTATGTACTCTCTCATCGTCATATTCCTTCGCTGTCTGCTGACATATATGGAAATGTTCCTGACTCGTCTGGTTCTCTTTCATACAGTGATGTTCCCTGTATTAGTTTTCCTCGACTGACAGTCCCCAGGTGGTGAGTGCAGGTATGTTATGTACAAAGGCATTACATATCTTTTTTTTTTTTTTTTTTTTTATGTGTCCGACTCTGGGCAAAGGCTTCACAGCCTGCTTTCAAGGCCCAGTAGTCCTCCTTCATCCTATACACCTCTACATGTCACCACTTCGGCGCTAACACCCACCGTCCATACTGAATACATGCTAGGGCTGTCTCATACAGGACTGGTGTGTTGGTATTAGCCGGGGTATTTTTACGACATGTCGGCGGGTCTTCTGGTAGATCATATCTGCTGTCAATGGTGTTCTCTTGGTCAGGTTTAGCTATTTGTATCAGGTTTAGCTATTTGTATTTTTGGGCTTTAGCATAGGTTAGCGATTTGTCTCTTAGGTTAATAGTTTTAGGGTCTTTGATTTTTTTTTTTCCCATGTAACTACCACCGCTGCTGTTATCCCCGTTCCTTCCCTCCCTCTCATCTCACCACCACCCAGCTTTGTCCCTCCACCAGTGTCCCAGCCTCACCCCCTCACACAAGCCTCCTCTGTCTGTACTCCCTCACCTACTCCTTTCCCCCATACATCCTCGCCTCTCTGCCACCCCCTCCCCTCCCCTCCCCTACCTCCCTCTTCCCGGTGTCATATGCACGGAGTGACTTTATGCTGGAAGTTACCGTTCCCTTCTCTGTTAAGCCTAAATTAACCTAACCTAACCAAACCTAACCTAACCTTAACCTAACCTTATCCTAGATCAATCTAACCTAAATAAACCTAAAATAAGCTAATCTTAATTCACGAAATGACTAATTTCACAATCTGCCTGTAACATACATATATATTTTTATTTATATATATCCATATATCGACCTATAGTTACCTACAGGTCGATAAGACATCCAACTGTCTTCCTGGCACATGAATCTCATACAATGTTGTTGATAAATGGCACAAAATTTGAGATAACATGCGGATACTTTCAAAACAGAAGCCAAACAGCCACTCGGCGCATGCGCACTGAGCGAAACGGTTACTTCCAGCATAAGTCACTCCGTGCATACGACAACAGCGAGACCTCTCTCTCTCCTACCTCCCCACCCACTCTTCTCCTCCTTTCCCCCACTTCTCCAACGATCCGTTCCCCAACTCTCTCATGACAATTCTCCGTCTCCCCTCTTGTCCTAATGGCTCCCAAACCCAGACAATATAAAATGTTATCTTGGAACATACGGAGCGTCCACCGCCGCCTGGCTAATCTTTCTCATTATGCTTCATCTCATCACCCTGCTGTTATCTGCCTTCAGGAGGCTTTCCCTCACTCTCGTCGCCCCAGACCCCCACCCAGGCTTCGGGGATACCACTGCTATCATACCCATTCTGGCCAAGGCCTGGTTACATACATTCATCACTCTATTCCTCACACCCTCATTACCAAATCACCTGCCTCTTCTCACTCCTCCCTCTCTCACTTATTTCGCCTCACTGTCAACGATGCCTCTTTGTATGTGTGTAACGTCTATCTCAACATATGACAGAGTAGATAGGCATGGTATGTGGAAGGTATTAAGAATATATGGAGTGGAGGGGAAATATATGTAAAGATATATATGTATATGTATGTGAGCATATGTGCCTCTCACTGCATGCATATGTACAGTTCATACGTGTGTATCTGGGTACCAATTTATTCATCTCAAAACATGTAATGATAATTACTGTAAAGACTTTGTACCATGTACATGCCATTGTTCATTATTGTGCATGTAATGATAATTACTTCTGTACCTTCTATGCCCTAAGACACCGATATATATATATATATATATATATATATATATATATATATATATATATATATATATATATATATATATATATATATATATATATATATATATATATTTTGTCACGTAGCTTTAGTTCTGAGCAGACACCGGCTGATCCCGAACAAGGTGCGTAACAGAACCCACAAAACAAATCTAGTATCAAATCATTGGTTAGGAATCCTTGTGTTCCTTTTCCTTCAGGCTACGATAAAAATCCTCATTCCCTAAAACCTGTATTTACTTTCACCAACACTATTTACCACAATAAAGCATGAATCACATTACACACCGAATAATAAACATAACATAGAAATATACAAAATTCTGCTATATGGGTCAGCAGATAATATCACTCACAAATACAGATAAATATATATATTGATGTAAAACCACAACCCGGCTCCGCCGACCACCGACCAGCCCTCGTCACCCATTCCCTTCACAGTCCAAGGTAGTTCTGCTTATTCCCTCTTCACCAGCTCCCACTACAAATCTGTTTAGAATTCGAATGAGTCCGAATCCTCAAGCCCTGGATCCACAACCCTTGTCAACATAGCAAGTGTGCTGCAGCATGGTCCAGTCGTTCGGTCTTTGTCCCAACAGCATTCCGAGATCGCTAGTGAAGGTGGTGACATTACATGTAAAGATCAGGCACTTGTAGGTGGTCGGGTGAGCCGTGCCGTGTCATTGCCACCCACGTAACACCTCCCTCCTTAAAAGAAAAAAAAAGTATTAACTTTTTTTTTTTTTTTTTTTTAACTAAAACCCATAGATCCTATTATTTCACGGCACATATTCTTATATACTTGTTATATATTTCATCACCAGGAAACTAAGCACACACATTATCTTAGAAGAGGTACTGGGCAACATTAGGTGGTCAACTGAAGAGGAAATCTTTACATAGATAACAGTAATATTGATACCTATATATTTTAGTTATTTACAATCTGTTTTCAATCATTATCTGACCTATCCTCTGGACAAAACATCAGCAAGGATATTTTCTTTTCCTTTTATGTGGTTAATATCCAAATTGTACTTCTGCATTTCTAAACTCCATCTTAAAATCCATTGGTTCTTCCCACTCATCTTTGCTATGAAAGTTAAAGGATTATGGTCAGTATAGATCTTCACAGGTTCTCGAGCAGGATATAAGTAGACTTCAAAGTGTCTCAGGGCTAGCATCAGAGCTAATGCCTCTTTCTCTATTGTAGAATAATTTTTCTGGTGCTTATTGAATTTCTTAGAGAAATAACACACTGGGTGATCAATACCCCTGCTGTCTGTCTGACATAACACTGCTCCTGCACCAGCATCACTGGCATCAACATAAAGTATAAATCCCTTATCAAAATCAGGAGAGCTAAGAATGGGTGAGGATACCAGCATAGCTTTGATTGTCTTGAATGAATTTTCACAAGATTCTGACCAAATGAACTTTACATTTTTCCTTAATAAATCAGTTAATGGAGCAACTACATCTGAAAAATTCTTAACAAATCTTCTGTAATAACCAGCCATGCCAAGAAACCTCATCACCTCTCTCTTTGACTTTGGTACTGGAAACTTGTCAATGGCATCAATCTTGCAATTTAGAGGAATTACTTGACCTTGACCCACTATATATCCCAGGTAGGTGACCCGCGCATGGGCAAAGTCACTCTTTGCAAGGTTTACCGTTAGGTTTGCTTCCTTGAGCCTCTCAAACAGCGCCTGCAGCCTCACCAGGTGATCATCCCAGGTCTCGCTGTAGATTATTATATCATCCAGATATGCTCTACATCCATCTAACCCCGACGTTAGACCATTAATTAGACGCTGGAAGGTCGCAGGCGCGGTTTTCAAACCAAAAGGCATTACACAATACTGAAAGAGTCCATCTGGAGTCACAAACGCAGATATTTCTCTTGCCCTTTCCGTCAGGGGAATCTGCCAATAGCCCTTCAGCAGGTCCACCTTAGTTACATACCTTGCCTTGCCAACTTGGTCAATACAGTCATCAATACGTGGTATGGGATATGAATCATCTCTAGTCAAAGTATTCACTCTCCTGAAATCCTTGCAGAACCTAATCCCACCATCAGACTTAGGTACCAGTATACATGGTGAACTCCAACCACTTACACTTTGCTCTATAATCCCGTTTTCTAACATGTACTGGACTTCATCCCTTAACTGATTATGCTTAGTAGGATTAATTCTGTACGGATGCTGCTTCACAGGACTATTTTTGCCAACATCAATATTATGATAAATTAAATTTGTGTGACCTGGAACATCAGAAAACAGGCAAGCAAAGTCTGATATTAATGTAGCCAGCTGCTGCTGTTTAGTTAAATCCAAGTGTCCAAGTTTTTCTTGTAGATTATTTAGTATGTCTGAATTAACTAACTTGGAGTGAGGTACATTAGCTAGAGGATCATCTTTCTCATCTCCATCATCAGTCACATCCCTTACATCATGAAGCATGATTACATCTTTACAGTTTTCAACAGGCTCTTCACCTCTACGTTCTATATATTTCTTTATCTGGTTGATATGACAAAGCCTTGACTCTTTACGTTTATCCGAAGTTTTAACAACATAATTGAGATCACTTAGCTTTTTCTCAATCACATAGGGTCCGAAATAGCGTGCCTTCAGTGACTGCCCAGGGACAGGCAGGAAGACTAGTACCTTATCACCAGGTGAAAATGTTCGTGACTGAGCATCTTTGTCGTACCACGTCTTCATCCGTCTCTGGGAGTCACAGAGGTTCGCTCTTGCCAGCTCACACATCCTGTTGAGTTTCATGCGAAAGTCCATTACATGTTTTAACACATTAGTTTCAGAATCATCACTTAACCATTTCTCTTTTAACATCTTAAGTGGACCTCTCACTTCATGCCCAAACACCAGCTCAAACGGGCTAAACCCCAGTGTATCCTGCACCGATTCCCTGACTGCAAACAACAATAATGGAATCATTTCATCCCACTGATCATCCTTCTCATGGCAACAAATTCGCACCATATTCTTTAGCGTTTGGTGGAACCTTTCCAACGCACCCTGCGACTCTGGGTGATACGCACTTGACACACGGTGTTCTATCCCCATCTGTTGCATTGCTGACTGGAACACTCGGGAGAGGAAGTTACTGCCTTGATCAGTCTGTATTACTCTGGGCAGTCCAAACGTGCAAAAGAACTTGGTTAGTGCTTGGACAATTTTGTTGCCACTGATCTTACGTAAGGGGATTGCCTCAGGGTATCGGGTGGAGGAACACATAATAGTGAGGAGATAATTATTACCAGACTTAGTTTTCGGAAGTGGACCAACACAGTCTACAATTACATGGCTAAAAGGTTCAGAAATAGCAGGAATTGGGTACAGAGGTGCAACAGGTATTTTCTGATTGGGTTTTCCCACAACCTGACATTGGTGACACGATTTACAATATTTTGCAACATCTTTCCATAACCCCGGCCAATAAAAGTGGTTCATTATTTTCCTACATGTCTTGTTAATTCCCATATGACCTGACAACGGTGAGTCATGTGCAAGGCCGAGAACCTGGGACCTGTACGGTGTGGGGACCACAACCTGGTGTATGACATGCCACTCATCTCCTGCAGCCACGTGACGAGGACTCCACTTACGCATTAGCACGCCACCCTTCTTATAGTACCCCGTAGGGACACCTGACACTTCCTCTTCTGACACAGCTAGTTCAGCAATCTTACGCAATTCTGCATCACATCTTTGCTGATCTATAAGCCTGCTTTTTTCAACAAGAAAATTACTTAGCTTGGTGTTATCACTGTCAGTCTCGTGATTGAATAATGAGGCTATCTCGTCACCCTCCACATTTCCATCTAGTCCACATACCTTGGATGGATAAGATGCACACTGACTCACATCGGCTGCCTGATGGGATTCGTGGTCCAGTGGATCGGGTCTGACATGCACGGCCCGTTGCATGGCCCTCGTGACCGCACAGGCGGGGAACACCTCCGTGGCGTCTGCTTCCTCCGGCTCACCGCTGTTTAGGTCTGGAGTACTTAGAACAGCTACCTTCAGTTTGGAGTTAACAAATACCATATCTCTTGCCAAGTCATTTGCCAATATAAATGATACACCTTCCATTGGTAACTTAGGCACCACTGCTACAGTTACATCTGCATCAAGGAATTTACATTCGAGATGAACTTTATACAATGGAGCAGTCATGTGCCCACACTCAATGCCTGCTAAAACAACATTAGCATCAGAAGTCTCCCTAGATAGTGGTAACACACCTTCCAGCAGCAGTGACTGCACCGCCCCTGTATCTCTCAATATAACCACAGGCTTTTTACCATTTTCATCATCACGCAGGGACACACTTCCTTCTGAACAAAATGGCTTAAATTCGTCTCTTACATTACCCATCTTACATGTATCTTCTACAAGCATATTGACATCTACTGGAGTTTTTACATCCTTTATACTTTTAATACTGGCAAGAGCTGTTGGAACATCCTTGGACTTTTTATCTTTTAAGAACCAGCAATTATTAACAGTATGACCCATCAATTTACAGTTAAAACATCTTACTGGCTTCCTTTTATCACTAGTAGAGTTACGACTAGGGCTGGCGGTCTCTCTTTTGTCACTTGTGAACTCATTCTTACCTGTCAGTGGAGTAGGCTGTGGTTCTACAAAGTTTTCAGTACCTACTACACTAAGCATTTTATGGATCAGGGCATAATCCTCTGCCATTCTGGCAGCATCATTCAACACCTTTACCCGGTTTTCATTTAAATATACCTTAATTCGATCAGGTAAGCACCTCTTAAATTCCTCAACGAGTAACATCTGGCACAGCTTATCATAATCACGACCCACATTTTCACTCTCACACCATCGACCAAACAGACTTTCTTTTTCTCTTGCAAAATCCAAGAAACTCTGATCATCCCTTTTCAGCAGATTTCGAAATTTCAGTCGGTAAGCTTCAGGCACCAATTCATACCCTTTCAACACAGCACTTTTCACTTTCTCATAATCACGGCAGTCATCAACAGACATAGACATGTATATTTCTTGGGCTTTACCAGTTAACACAGACTGGAGTAGCACTGTCCAGTGTTCCTTCGGCCAACCCGAACTAACTGCGACTTTCTCAAAATATCTAAAATAATTATCCACTGCATTTTCCTGAAATGGCGGAACCAATTTCGCATTGCTAGCTATGTTAAAAGGAACCGTGGATGGTGCTGTTGCTCTAAGCTCCAACTCTTTTAATTTAATTTCTCTCTGAACCTCTAGTTCTCTCATACGGTACTGATTCTCTAGTTCTAGTTCCTTTATCCTCACCATATCACCATCATGCTCTATATAATCGAGTGCACCCTTATGGAGCAATTCTTCATCCACCATATACTTTATCAATTCATTCCTAATTTGAAATTTATACCATCTTTTCCTTACACTAAAATCCAACTTTTCAGCAATTTTAAGTAAGTCTGCCTTCTTCAAATCAATTAAAATCTCCACTGTAGGTGACTGAAGGAATTGCTCAGCATCAAAAGTCATTTTGAAGAGTTACTAATACCTTCTTTAAAATTTAAATACACATTAGATCAACACAATTAAAACAGTGCAATAAAGTAGCAAAAGGAGCAAAAGGATCCCGGACAGGCCCCCAATTTTGTCACGTAGCTTTAGTTCTGAGCAGACACCGGCTGATCCCGAACAAGGTGCGTAACAGAACCCACAAAACAAATCTAGTATCAAATCATTGGTTAGGAATCCTTGTGTTCCTTTTCCTTCAGGCTACATTAAAAATCCTCATTCCCTAAAACCTGTATTTACTTTCACCAACACTATTTACCACAATAAAGCATGAATCACATTACACACCGAATAATAAACATAACATAGAAATATACAAAATTCTGCTATATGGGTCAGCAGATAATATCACTCACAAATACAGATAAATATATATATTGATGTAAAACCACAACCCGGCTCCGCCGACCACCGACCAGCCCTCGTCACCCTCTCCCTTCACAGTCCAAGGTAGTTCTGCTTATTCCCTCTTCACCAGCTCCCACTACAAATCTGTTTAGAATTCGAATGAGTCCGAATCCTCAAGCCCTGGATCCACAACCCTTGTCAACATAGCAAGTGTGCTGCAGCATGGTCCAGTCTTTGTCCCAACAGCATTCCGAGATCGCTAGTGAAGGTGGTGACATTACATGTAAAGATCAGGCACTTGTAGGTGGTCGGGTGAGCCGTGACGTGTCATTGCCACCCACGTAACAATATATATATATATATATATATATATATATATATATATATATATATATATATATATATATATATATATATATATATATATATATATATATATATATCCCGATCTCATTCACCCTTTCCTCCTTGGCCTTCAGGGACAGTGTTCCCCAGAGTGTTGGGGCTCGTATTGAATGGCCAATAAAAAATCTAAATAAAAAAAAAATATTCTGACAAGGAAGGCTTCAAGTTACCTCTTCATTAGCAATTTGTTTTAACATAATTAAATTTAGCATTCTTTATCATAGTACGACAATTCATAAGGACACATAGGACCATCTTATTTTTCATTTTCTTTTCTTTTTCACCTTAGCTGTTCTTGGGATTTTTAAGTATTTTCTCATCACGGGTTCCAGTTGCGATATTTTATACGTCTTTTAAAAGCGGTGGAAAGCGTTTGAAAAGCTTCTTTTGTTGTAAAAGTTCTCTGTAACTTTCCCAACAGTAAATATTATCTAGGCTATAAATATTATTGGGAATTCACCAGAGAAGATCCGGTACCATGCGCAGTGTGTGGGGCGCCTGTGGCACACACACTGCATCATTACATAATGGAATGTCCACTAACTGCTAAGCACAGAAACCCACGACTCTTGACGTTGCCTTAACAAATCACATGGTTAATCAGTGAAAAACTGTTACTGCCAATTCCGCGTGAATATCCTGAATATGTACCACAATACTAACAAGCACTACATCCAGACGCGTTTATTTATATTTACAAACACTTGCTGTCCTTCGTTCTATCTTACAAAGATCAGCAACATTCACCAAACACTCTGGTTTGTCCCTAGTAATAGCCGCTAACAACTGTGCTTCCAAGCCAGTGTAAGGGAAAAATGCTGTTATCTACAAATGAGGGTCATGTACAGACTGTATGATCAACTAAACAGTTGTGATGATATGAACTGGAGAAAGAGAGGTGTAATCTTAGAGGGTGTGTGTGTCTTATGTTACCAAGCCATAGCTGATGACAAATGTACCGCTTCAAGCCTGTGCAAGAAAAACGCTCCCGTGCACCAGTGAAGAATATGTATAAAATATATGTACAACGAAAGGAAGTAAAGATCTGAAACGAAGAGAGAGTGTAGTGGCTGGAGAGTGTAGTAGGTGTGATGGTGGTGGAGGGTGTTGTGGCCATCACTCACCAACCTGCTGATAAGGCGATGCTGTCATCACCTTCGGCCAGGGCTGGTACTGTTATGTTCACTGTATTCCTTTACTACTCTAATACTAACCCTTACTCCTATGTGTAATACATCTTACGAATGCCTCTGTATTTTATTAGATAGAGTGTAACATTTTTTTCAATGGGCATGTGGCTACACCCAAAAACCACGGTGTGGCCACACCCACGAATCTCCAATTACTAACTGTATATAACTGTATTGGCTGAAGAAGGTGTGTGGCAAGACCCACCACCTTCTTTTGTTGATAAGCACTCTGTACCTTTTACAACAATAAATATTTCAGTTCAGTTCAGTTTTCTGTAACTGTCTCAACAATAAATAGCATCAGTCATCAGTGGTGTTTGTATACAGACGGACCCCATCTTAGAAAGCCACTTTTTTTTTTTTTTTTTTTTGGAGTGGGGGGGAATTACCCTTATCAGTGACTATTTTTCCAAACCGAACCTAAGTTTTCGTAAGGACCCTGTACTGTCACCTTTGCGATCCAGAGTTTTACATGGTCAAAAGGGGCAGAAAACAAGTCACTATTGATGACCACTGTGTGCTGGAACGGTCAGGAACTCAGATTGATGGAGACCTCTCCCACTAGCGGCCTCTTCGGTTGCGTTTATTATATTTCAAGTGGTCAAGTTAAGAGTGATAGCATGCCAAAATGACGGGGCCAGTCTCCAACTAGGCCAACCCAAGCCCAACCTTCGCAGTTTCCCAGAATGCTTCTAAGTTGCACGTTAATAAATTACTAGGTAAGCTCTATACCACCAGTTCTCAAGGGTTATACAAACAATAAAGTTCGAGTGGGAGGGAATGTGTATTAACAAGACCAAAAAGTAGAAATCTTCCCCAGGTACTTGCTTTACAGATTAAACATGAATCAGTTGGCAATTGTTCAAAAGATATATCTCTATATGGTCCTAATATCAAATCCACGAAACTTAGTTTCTCTATCCCAGTCCAATGTGTTTCTTCATAATCTTCCCTCTGAGCACAAATTTCACTGGTCCAGTCCTCTGCCACTCCCGACCTTAACTTCCACACTGGGACCTTGATTCACTGGGACTTCGACCTCCACGCCTGGACTTGGACTTACTCACTGATACTTAGACCTCCACAGTTGGACCTGCTAGAAGTTAATATGAATAATAAATAACTATTCTCCCCAATGCATGTAATCCCTTCACATGATCAGGAAGGTCTCATAATAAAGAAACATGAGTTACAACACTTGGCATCTCAAATAATAACAGAATAACACATGGCACTACAGACACATAGGTCTGCTCAAAATAATACTTATTGTAGGGATAACATGGAAGAAAAAGTACTATAACAAATACAGTAAGCATGAATAACTAACTCTAACCATGAAAATCATCACTGCATCAATATCATTGTGCCTCACAAAGTAACTATGTGAACATTTACTCACAACATAGCCCTAATAAATACTGAACTGCAAAGTCATTTCAACACAATAAATATTAATTCACAGTCCCCGGGCACCTGATACTAGGCCTACAAAAAAAATCACACTTTTATCTGAGGTTCAGACAGAACTAGCTAGCATTCTCGTTAATAAATAATAATATAAAGTACAGTACACAAAAATATGGGAAATACCTCACTATTCAGCTAAAAAATGTAGGGGAGGTGAACGGGAACGCCGGACTCGCTTCTCCAAAGGCTAATGGCGTCACCGTTACACTTCCTGAGGAACGACAACACTTCGTTTCTACCCGAGTCTGTTTCTCTATTTCATCACTATTATCACTCATGGGATATCACTATTCACACTTCAACATATCAGACATATCATTATCAAATTACTTACAGAATTCCTTGGAGGGGGGGGGGAGGATGATGACAGTACCGACCATTTCATCAGCCCTCAGGACTAGTTCCTGACCATCCCACTTTGTTGAACTTTTTCAGTGTCTCAGTTACACAGAGAGTAGGCCAGCATGCTCTCCAGTACAAATTTCTCTAACTATCTACGCCAAACTACATGCACAGTACACACTACACTTCCTATTCAAAATTTAACTAAAATGGCGTCTCTTCACCAAGCCTCGGAGTCCCCAGGGGGGAGGGACCATAAATGCCCCCACCATCCGCCCCTCTCCCAGTGATGACTCGAGGTGCCTGGAACCACTGTCTGACTCTCTTCTTCTTCATTTCTGCAACATTCGCCGCCTTTCCTCTAACTTTCGCTCTGTTGAGCACCACCTCTCCTCCTCTAAACCTCACCTTCTCTTTCAAACGGAGACTCAGCTGTCTGAGGCAACTGACAGCAAACCCTTTTCTGTATCCTCTTACTTTCTCTATATTCATTTCAAAGCCAAAGGTGGCTGTTGTGTATATATACGCAACGACTTATCTTGCTCTCGTGTTCCTGAACTCGATTCTTCTGAATTCTCTACACTCTGGCTCCGGCTTTCCTGTCAATCTCTGACTAAATATATCTGTGCTGCTTACTTATCCCCTAATTCTACTGACTATCAAAAATTCTTCGACGATCTTACTTCTACGATGGAACACATTCTATCCATTTCTCCTTTCTCTGGAATCTCCATTCTAGGAGATTTCAATGTTCTCCACTACCTTTGGCTCTCCTCTCCTTTCACGGATCCACCTGGTGAACAAACCTACATCTTTTCTATCCTTAATGACCTAGAGCAGCTTGTACAGCACCCTACCTGTATCCCTGACCGCCTTGGAGAGAGCTCCAACATACTTGACCTCTTCCTCACAACTAATCCTTCTGCTTACTCTGTTAATCTTTTCTCTCCTTTGGGCTCCTCCGATCACAACCTTATTACCTTAACCTGTCCTATCACTCCGGTACGGCCTGTGGACCCTCCAGGGAAACGTCGTCTGTGGCATTTTGGAGCCGCAGACTGGGAGGCCCTCAGGCAGTACTTCTTTGATTTTCCCTGGAATGATTATTGCTTCCATGGCCGGGAGCCATCTGAGTGTGCCTTGCGCATTACGGAGGTTATTCTCTCGGGCATGGAAGCATACATTCCTTTCTCATATCCTTTGACTAACGCAAGAAAGCCTTGGTTTAATCACTCTTGTTCTAATGCTGTCCGCAACAAGGAGAGGGCCTACAAAAGGTACCGGAGCCAACTCACCCCTGAATCACATCATCTTTACGTTTCTGCCCGGAATCGTGCAAAGTCTGTTCTTCGCTCTACTAAAAATAATTTCATCCATACTAAATGCTCTCAACTCTCCAACTCGAATTCTTCCCGCTCCTTCTGGCACCTTGCCAAAAATCTTTCTAACAACTTTACCTCATCATCCTTCCCTCCTCTTTTCTACTCTGATGGTTCTGTAGCTATTTCTTCTACTGATAAATCAGATCTCTTCGCACAGACTTTCTCCTCCAATTCGACCTTAGACGATTCCGGTGTTGTTCCTCCATCACTTCCCCCCTCTGACTTCCTCATGGCTGACATTAAAATCTCTCCATTTGATGTATTTTCTGCCATCACTGGCCTCAGTACTAACAAGGCATATGGGCCTGATGGGGTCCTTCCTGTTGTTCTCAAGAACTGTGCTTCTGTGCTTACACCCTGCCTAGGCAAACTCTTTCGCATTTGTCTGTCAACTTGTACCTTTCCTTCTTGCTGGAAGTTTGCTCTCATTCAGCCAGTCCCAAAGAAGGGTGACCACTCCCAACCCTCCAACTATCGTCCAATTGCTTTAACGTCCTGTATTTCAAGTTTTTGAGTCAATTCTCAATAGAAAAATTTTAAGGCATCTTTCCTATCACAACCTTCTTTCCGATCGTCAGTATGGGTTCCGTCAGGGACGCTCCACTGGCGATCTTCTCACCTACCTTTCAGACTCATGGTCATCCTCCTTTCGGGACTTTGGCGAAAGCTTTGCCATTGCACTTGACATCTCAAAGGCTTTCGATCGAGTCTGGCATAAATCTTTAATTTCCAAACTGCCCTCCTACGGTTTCTATCCCTCTATCTATGCCTTCATCGTTAGCTTCCTTTCTGGTCATTCTATAGCAGCTGCTGTAGACGGCCATCGTTCTTCTCCTAGATCTATCAACAGTGGTGTTCCTCAGGGCTCTGTCCTATCACCAACTCTCTTCCTTTTATTCATCAATGATCTTCTAAGCTGTACATCTAACCCTATCCACTCATACGCTGATGACTCCACCCTTCACCTTTCCATTCGGTTCCTGCAACGCCCATCTCAACAGTTACTTGAACAAACAAGGGATGAGGCTATGGCACACCTAATATCTGACTTGGCTCGTATCTCTGACTGGGGTAAAAATAATATGGTTGTTTTTAATGCATCTAAGACTCAGTTCTTACACCTATCAACCCGACAAAATCTTCCACAGGTATACCCACTAATGTTTAATAATATTCAGCTTAATCCTGCATCATCCTCACCCGAATAAATGAAACCCCAAGCATGTTCAACATGCTTGGGGTTTCATTTATTCGGGACTTATCTTGGAAAGATCATATTACATCTCTTGTAAAATCTGCTTCCAAGAGATTGGGTGTGCTAAGCTGACTCCGCTCTTTCTTTACCCCTGCACAATTGTTGACTCTATACAGGGGTTTTATCCGCCCCTGTGTGGAGTACAACTCTCATGTGTGGGGAGGCTCCCTACATACAGTTCTTCTCAATAGGGTGGAGTCAAAGGCTTTTCGTCTCATTAACTCTCCTCCTCTTACTGACTCCCTTCAACCTCTGTCTCTTCACCGCACTGTTGCATCTTTATCTCTTTTCTATCGCTACTTTAATGGTCACTGCTCCTCTGAACTGTCTGCTTGCATTCCTCCACCTCTACGACGGGCGCGTAGCACCCGTCTGGCAGCAAACTCTCATCCCTTTTCTGTCCAACTCTCTAATGCAAGAGTTAACCGTTACTCCCAGTCTTTCATTTATGCAACAGGTCAGCTCTGGAACTGTCTCCCTCTGTCTGTATTTCCTGCTGCCTATGATCTCCAGTCTTTCAAACGCAGTGTGTCCAGGCATCTCAAAATGATCGGATCTTGAATTTGGCTCTCTATTGTATTTTGTTTTTCTCTTGGAGGGAACTCTTACTGCGGGCTCATGGCCTTTGGTTCCTTCTTCCTCGCATAAAAAAAAAAAAAAAAAACTGCCACCTACCACGGCCGGTGAGCGAGTCACACGCCAAAACTGCGTGGTGCAAGAGGGAGCGGGGGATGACGGCGTACGTAATTTAAAATTATTATTATTATAGACTCGTGATAAACTCAGTGTGATGTCTTTCCCCTTACAATCGATTACTCAAAAAAAATGACATTCTCTAGTTATAATAACTACTCAGCAACCTCTCTCTCTTTATACCCTTACGTAGAAAAACTATAAAAATTATCGTGCTTTACATCACTTTGCGCACGCGTACATTATGCTGGATCACGTGACCAAAGGCACATGTTCCCATCCACTCGAGATTTTATATTAAAAAGAGACTTAATACTAGTAAATTACAGTAGGAAAATAAAAAGTGACTTAGCAACTAGGTAATTAATCTATGTTCTGGTAACGTCTGCATGGAAACAGCCATGCCTCGGCCACACTGTCTCACTTAACCGACTTTTGGTCATATAAAATGAAGTATATACAACTCATTATCACTTCCAAGCATTACAACCCTATTGATCCTAACCTAACCTACTTTATGCTAACCTAACCTACTTTATTCTAACCTAACCTACTTTATGTTAACCTAACCTACTTTATTCTAACCTAACCTACTTTATTCTAACCTAACCTACTTTATGCTAACCTAACCTACTTTATGCTAACCTAACCTACTTTATGCTAACCTAACCTACTTTATGTTAACCTAACCTACTTTATTCTAACCTAACCTACTTTATTCTAACCTAACCTACTTTATGCTAACCTAACCTACTTTATTCTAACCTAACCTACTTTATGCTAACCTAACCTACTTTATGCTAACCTTACCTACTTTATGCTAACCCAACCTACTTTATGCTAACCTAACCTACATTATGCTAACCTAACCTACTTTATTCTAACCTAACCTACTTTATTCTAACCTAACCTACTTTATGCTAACCTAACCTACTTTATGCTAACCTAACCTACTTTATTCTAACCTAACCTACTTTATGCTAACCTAACCTACTTTATGCTAACCTTACCTACTTTATGCTAACCCAACCTACTTTATGCTAACCCAACCTACATTATGCTAACCTAACCTACCTTATCCCTTACGTAACAATATTTTCTTTTGTTTATTGATGGATTTTCTTCCATCTCGACAACGCACTTCTGTACACCTTCACTAAGTCACTAGCATTGATAGGTTGTCCTATGTCTCCTTAAGGATTACCCATACTACTTCCTATGGACTCAGGCGGCATCAGTAATATACAGGATACAAGGCTGGTGTGTAGTGCGCAGAGTAAACCGCTGAGGAAGAGAAGTTTGGACATTTGTATAGTCAGTTAGAACTGGACCTGAGAGAGAGAGAGAGAGAGAGAGAGAGAGAGAGAGAGAGAGAGAGAGAGAATGTCATTAGTCACAGATTTCCAGGGATGATGATGATGATGATGATGATGATGATGATGATGATGATGATGATGATGATGATGATGATAAATAACTACTTGTGGGTTCCTTGTTTTTCAGGTATCAGATTCCGGAACTTGAAGCCATGATACGTAAATAATCTCTCTCTCTCTCTCTCTCTCTCTCTCTCTCTCTCTCTCTCTCTCTCTCTCTCTCTCTCCCTTCAGTTTCTTTCTGTGCATCTATCTGTGTATCTATCTGTGTATGTATCTGTGTAATATTTATATATTTATCTATTCATCCCCCTACCCACAAATTGATGTCATAATATTAGTCTCTGTCTCTGTCTGTCTACCTGTCTATTTACTTATCAGTTAATCTATCTGCCTGTCTATCTATCTATCTATTCACAGTAACGGTGCAGTTCACAGTAATATCTGTCGCTCACTCTCGCTATTGTGTGCCCAGATTACTACTGTATCTTAACTCCGTGTGTGTGTGTGTGTGTGTGTGTGTGTGTGTGTGTGTGTGTGTACAGAGATACAGAATAATGAGAATGAAGAGAAACTGTATATTTCTCGGTATGTCTGTCTGTCTGTATGTATGTATTTATCTATGTATGTCAGCAATGTATGTATGTATGAATGTATGTATGTATGTACGTATGAATGTCGGCTACGTATGTATGTATATACGAATGTAGGCTATGTATGTATGTATTTAAGTTATATGTGTGTGTTAGTATGCATGTATGTATGAATCTGTGTATGTTTCCATGTATGAATATAACCGTCAGAAAACACTTCACATCACAAATACATCCACGGCAGCCATATTTTTCTTCTTTTTCAGCTTCTTTCCGTTGGTTTTGAATATTAAGCCTTTTGAGAGAGAGAGAGAGAGAGAGAGAGAGAGAGAGAGAGAGAGAGAGAGAGAGGCTTGTATTAAACTAGGGTAAACTTATATTTTTATCCCTTTCTCTATGTATCCGAATCTGGGAATAAACAAGAGAGTCTGTTCCACGGACTGTGTGTGTGTGTGTGTGTGTGTGTGTGTGTGTGTTGTCAGTACAGTCTTTGTCTTTTTCCCTCACGTTTTGTTTCTTTCTCGTATTCTTCATCATGATCATCATCATCATCATCATCAACACCATTATAATCATCATCATCATCATCAACCCCTCCTCTATCATCATCATCATCATCATCATCATCATCATCACCACAACAACAACCTTAGAGCAATTAGCCTAATGAGTTTTCCCTTAACTTGAATTAAATAATCAGATTAGCCTTCACGTGGAATTACATTCTTCGTTTTTAGGTAATAATTTCAGAGGGAAAAGGAGGTAGGTAGGTAGGTAGGTAGGTAGGGTGAGTAGGTAAATAGGTAGGTAGGTTGGAGGGTAGGTACGTGGGTAGGTAAGTAAGTAGGCTGGAATGTATAGGTAGATAGGAAGGCAGACAGGTAAGTAGGATGGTTAGCAGGTAGGTAAGTGTATGCAGGCAGATAGATAGATGCGTTATTTATAGATAGATACACTGGTAGACAGACTGACAGGCTGACAAATAGATTAACAGATACATGGATGATCAACTTTCATAGATAATTATTTTGACTGACTAACTGATCAATGGGTACAGATGAAGAGATGGAGACAGAGAGACTGGAAATAAAAAAGTGAGAAAGAAAGGGAAGGGAGGAAGGAAGGAAGAAACGAAGGAAGGAAAGAAAGAAGTAAACCATAATATGACTTTAAGGAACAAGGAAGGAAGGAAGGAAGGAAGGAAGGCAAAAAATGACTGTAAAGAACAAGGAAGGAAGTAAAGAAGGAAGGACAGAAAATATATACATGGAAAGAGAGATAAATGTTTATACATTGAAAAGTGTGCAGGCACACACACACACACACACACACACACACACACACACACACACACACACACATACACACACACACAATTATATTCTTTACAGGTGACATTACACTGAGTGGCAAGAGTAGTGGTTTCCTATAAGTCAGGAAACCATTTACAGCGCTGGGTGGTAACCATATAACCAACCCATACGCGTTCCCTACGTGTTAACACGTGGGTTGACGGAGGGTTAGTGCCTCTCCATGTAAAAACTAACTCAGAGATAAACGACCACCCCTTATGGGATTATGGCGTCTGGCTATCGACTGACAGAGATGTTATATTAAATAAAAATATTTAAAAACGATATTATAAAACAAAATTGAAAAAGCAAAACAAAAAATATCAAATAAATAAGAAAAAAAAAACAAGAGTGCCACACCCGCGCCACCACCTGGTCTAATGGCCGAACATTAGACTTTGCCGTGTGACCTTCACCTTTGATTAATTGCTCTCAGAATCAATACTTCATTCCTGCGTGACCCTTAACCCTTCCACCAAGACAGGTCCAAATCAGATAAAAAATGGTGTGAGTTGACCTTGCCATATGACCTGGAACTTTGATCTTGCCCTGTGACCTTGACCTCCGACCCATTATTCTGTAAATCGAACCCAATTATCCTTGATGTGCCCTGAACCTTTCCTCAGAGTTGGACTTTAATCGCATAAAAACTGTTGAACTTGCCATGTGACCCTGACCAATCACTCATTGTATTGAAAGAAGGTCCAGTGCTTGGGTGATCCTCAGTCCTTCCCCTAGGCCTGATGACAGTGAGAATAAAAGTATTTCAGTAACTTTGTTCCCACACAGACACACGGGTAGAACTCTGACCTGGCCTTGTGACCTTGACCTTTGACTGATTGGTATTCTAATTCCTTCTTTCCTATCATACCTTCAACCCTTCCACCAAGTTTGGTCTAAGTCGGAGAAAAACTGTTTAAGCTGACCTTGCAGGGGTAAAGGTTAGTTTATTCTTATAACCTTACATTTGACCTACTATTTAAAAATAAATAGGTGAGACCCTTACCTGACCCGGCGTTTTGCGAGAGCGCGGATCCGCGTGTCGTAAGCGCGTCCTTTTTCCTCGGAAGCGTGGATTTTTTTTTTTTTTTTTTATATAAATCGGCTGAATTTTTGTATCATAATCGCGTTTTTCACACTTTCGTTAGCCAGACGTTTAGATCTACCTTTAAATTTCTTCCTTTAAATTTAAGTCTACATTTATGTTTCTACCTTTAAGTCTACCTTTAAATTAAAATTTAAGTCTACCTTAAAATTTCTACCTTTAAATTTAAGAGTACCTTTAAATTTAAGTCTACCTTAAAATTTCAACCTTTTATTTAAGTCTACCATTAAATTTCTACCTTTAAATTTAAGTTTATGTTTAAATTTATACCTTTAAATTTTAGTCCATCTTTAAATTTTTACCTTTAAATTTAGGTCTAACTTTAAATTTCTACCTTTAAATTTAAGTCTACCTTTATATTTCTTGTTGGTTCACCGCCAAGAAATACACCCGTGCATCAATACACTGTCCACTCTGTATATACCATCAATACACTGTCCACTCTGTATATACCATCAATACACTGTCCACTCTGTATATACCATCAATACACTGTCCACTCTGTATATACCATCAATACACTGTCCACTCTGTATATACCATCAATACACTGTCCACTCTGTATATACCATCAATACACTGTCCACTCTGTATATACCATCAATACACTGTCCACTCTGTATCTACTGTGTATCATGGACTAACTGTGTATCGTAGACTGACTGTGTATCGTGGGCTGACTGGGTATCGTGGACTAACTGTGTATCGTAGACTGACTGGGTATCGTGGATTGACTGACACGTGTAGTTCACTGCACGGTCAGGCCAGGCTCGATAATTACCCTCAATGCGCTAATTACCCTAAATGTGCTAATTACTATCAATGTACTAATTACCCTCAATGTGCTAATTACTATCAATGTACTAATTACCCTCAATGCATTAATTACCCTCAATGTGCTAATTACACAGTGAGGTAGTTAACAACCCTCAATGTGCTAATTACAGTGAGGTAGTTAACAACCCTCAATGTGCTAATTACACAGTGAGGTAGTTAATAACCCTCAATGTGCTAATTACACAGTGAGGTAGTTAACAACCCTCAATGTGCTAATTACACAGTGAGGTAGTTAACAACCCTCAATGTGCTAATTACACAGTGATTAGTTAATGAATATATACCATGATGGGCTTAGTGAAAATTATTAAGATGCCTAATATACAATATTACATCTTAGAGAGAGAGAGAGAGAGAGAGAGAGAGAGAGAGAGAGAGAGAGAGAGAGATTTCTGCCTTTCCCGGATGTACACAATAACTGGGTCATTTCTGGCTGATGAGTTACACTGTAGTACCATACCCCATTTCTCCCCAGTGTAACCTGTCAGCCAGAAATGACCCACGATGTCCGGGCTAGGGCAGTGTCTCGGGTCCTTTCGTCTCCACCTGTATGTATGCTTGTGCGTCTGCTGACCAATAGGAGTCGAACGCGAGATCCTGTGTGTGTGTGTGTGTGTGTGTGTGTGTGTGTGTGTGTGTGTGTGTGTGTGTGTGTGTGTGTGTGTGTGTGAAATGAGTAGGAGGGTAAGGCAGTGAGATGGGGTTCAAGGGGCCTTTTGTGGGTTCAAGCCTTAACCACTGACAGCAGAGTGTTTGTGTCTTTATGCTGGTTTACTATCTTGTGCTCTCTCTCTCTCTCTCTCTGGGTGGTGGGAAGCAGCCCTATATTGATTCAAACCTAAGTCATCGATATTCAACAGCAAAGCAAACTTTATCCCCAGCTTTTGGTCTCTCTCTCTCTCTCTCTCTCTCTCTCTCTCTCTCTCTCTCTCTCTCTCTCTCTCTCTCTCTCTCTCTCCAGCTTGCGATCGTCATTATAACATGTATCACAGGAGTGTAGACGCGATATGTCCTGAACCCTCGACGGATTTCAACAAAACTTTTGTCAGTGATGCGATATGAGGGACGATGAACTGTTTAGTTGAGCAAGGTCATGGGGTCAAAGGTCAAGGTCATATGGGTGTGCGTGCAATATCGCCTTCATCATCCGACGGATTTCGACCACAGTTTTGAGTTATACAGTATGAAGGAATAATAAACTGATTAGGTCACTAAGGTCGAGGTCAAAGGTCAAGGTCATTTTAGTGTAGACCCAATATCTCCTGAACGCCTAGACGGATTTCGACTAAATTTTGGTCAGTGATACAATATGAAGGGTCTATGAACTGATTAGGTCAGCAGGGTCAAGGGGTCAAAAGTCAAGGTCATATGGGGTCGAATTTGTTTATCTTCATTCTCACTTCAACCCACAATGAACCCTGTCATGGAGGCTGTGTGGCAAGTCCGGGCACAAGGCTTGGTGGAGGCTGCCAGGCAACGATTTGTGGCGACAGTTACGGCCTCGAGGTGTTGGCGTTTACTTCAACTAAGGAGGGATGTGTCGTACCGAAGGTGTTTATTAAGGATGGATCACACCCCTCCAGCACTTATATACATCCTAACCTGAAGGTGTTTATTAAGGATGGATCACACCCCTCCAGCAATACATCCTAACCTGAAGGTGTTTATTAAGGATGGATCACACCCCTTCAGCAATACATCCTAACCTGAAGGTGTTTATTAAGGATGGATCACACCCCTTCAGCATTTAAATATATCCTAACCTGAAGGTGTTTATTAAGGATGGATCACACCCCTCCAGCACTTATATACATCCTAACCTGAATAAACCGGTCAGGGGATGGAAGAAAAAAAAGAAGACATCCCGGACTCAGTAGGTTAATGTACCTCTGTCTTCAGGTGGCTGTCAGTGAATGACATGACAAACTGTTTCTCGTAACCCAAGAAACTTTTAACTACACCGGGTGGTAACCATATCACCAGTAGGATGCCTGCTGGGCTGGTGGGTTGAGGCGCTCCAGATGAATGGGGCTAGTAAGGGTTGCCATCCAAGGACTGGTTAACTTCACTGGTCACTGCCACTCAAGGAAGAGCAAGGCTGGTTACCCTAACCTTAACTCTTGTGACAGAGCAACTTAGCCACAATGCCCTATGCTCCTCATGAGGTAAAAAACGATTGAAGTATCAAACACATTCATCACTTCAGTTTGTTTCTCACCAGCAGGGTTCCCGATGTTACCCAGATATGAAATCTATGATCATGCATACCGGCACTGCCTGGGACCCGATGGGGCCACCTCCCTGTTGAAGACGACTCCCAGGATACCATGTTACCCACTGAACCTATGTTCCTCCTTTAGCCCATTTCCCCAGGGATATATTCCCCATGGACCTATTCCTACTGTGGACCTATTCACCCCATGGACCTATTCCTACTGTGGACCTATTCACCCCATGGACCTATTCCTACTGTGGACCTATTCACCCCATGGACCTATTCCTACTGTGGACCTATTCACCCCATGGACCTATTCCTACTGTGGACCTTTTCACCCCATGGACCTATTCACCCCATGGACCTATCCCTACTGTGGAGCTATTCACCTCATAGATCTATCCCAACTGTGGACCTATTCACCCCATGGACCTATTCCTACTGTGGACCTATTCACCTCATAGATCTATCCCAACTGTGGACCTATTCACCCCATGGACCTATCCCTACTGTGGACCTACTCATCCCATGGACCTATTCCTACTGTGGACTTATTCACCTCATGGACCTATTCCTACTGTGGACCTATTCACCTCATGGACCTATTCCTATTGTTGACCTATTCACCCCATGGACCTATTCCTACTGTGGACCTATTCACCCAATGGACCTATTGCTACTATGGACCTATTCACCCCATGGACTCATCTTCCTACTACCCACCTACCCTACTCATCCACCCATCCTGCTCACTCACCCACCTTCCCAACCTACTCATCCATCCATTATGCCCAGCCTCCCACCCACCCACTCATCCATCCACACTGTCCCACCACAACCAAACAACCACACAACCCTGCCCACCCAACGCATCCACCCACCCACCCACTTGACCCATCGCCCCACCACCTTACCCAGCCAAGTACTTTTCTCACATCACATCCATCTAACATTCAGTGCACAACAACATCACCATCCACTCACCATCAATACCATCACCATAATACAGTTGAGATAATACACCACATCGTCATCACAACCAAACCATCCATTACCACCACCACCACATCTCATCACCACATCACCATTGTGTCACTTTGCTATATGACTCAGGCAATTGCTTACTACACAATATCATCATTTCAGTACTATAACACCATCACCACCACCATGACAATCACTCAACTCCCTCAACACACACACACACACACACACACACACACACACACACACACACACGCTGGTGCAGTGGTAACGTTCTCGCTTGCCAACTGGTGGACGGGAGTTCGCGCCTCGCTCAGGTTGCGAAAAGTTTCACTGACGAAGTGGGTGGTTACTGTCCCCCTGGAGCAAGGGGACGGGTGTGTGCGTGTGTGAAGGTCACAGCCTTGCCCTTAGATCGGACTATATGAGCTCTCAGCTCCCTTCCGGGAGGGTAAAAGCTGACCATCACGACCATCAAGTGATCCTGACCGACCTGGTGAATTACACACACACACACACACACCGCTCGCTGGTGCAGTGGTAACGTTCCCGCTTGCCAACTGGTGGACGGGAGTTCTCGCCTCGCTAAGGTTCCGAAAAGTTTCACTGACAAAGTGGGTGGTTACTGTCCCCCTTGAGCAAGGGGACGGGTGTGTGCGTGTGTGAAGGTCACAGCCTTGCCCTTAGATCGGACTATATGAGCTCTCAGCTCCCTTCCGGGAGGGAATAAGCTGATGATCACGACCATCAGGTGATCCTGACCGACCCGGTGAATTACACACACACACACACACACACACACACACACACACACACACACACACACACACACACACACACAATAGAACTATACAAAACACCTACTCTCACTCCGCGAGCGTTAATGCAAATATACAAAAATAAAATAAAATAAACACAGCCAACAACTAAAACTGATAATACAAATAAAGCCTGAGAGGTTCCTTAGTGTGGTCAGATCTAAATAATAATGTCAAGCTGTGTTCGTGTGTCTGTCTGTGAGTTTGTTCGTTTCTTTCACGTGAAGGGTAATAAATAGTGACCAAATTCTTTTTGCATTAGGTCGGGGTAAGTCCAGGGAGTGTTAGAAAACTGCAAAAATAAAAAATAAATAAATAAATAACGATCGCGCGCAACGCTACTGCACGAATTTATTGCAAAATCGCGACACGCAAAAATATGGTAATACTTTTTTCGATTCATTAATCAGAATTGGTCATTGTGGGCTCAGTAACGGTATAGAAACAAAGATAATGGTATTTGCAAACACTGTACCATGCAAAGGCTGTTAGTTATTCCAGCAAATTTTTGCAGGCAAGCACTAGTAAAAATTGAAGAAAATGGAGTAAAGAAATAACTAAGAATAAAGAAATCTATGGTGAAGAAAAGAAATAAATAAGTACTGGGTAAAACTGGTTGTGCTATAGATGACTTAAGAAATAACTGAAGCTGTCTTAGTTATGAAGAGTAAGGGGAGGGTGGGAGTTAGGAGTGGAGGGTAGGTGTGGGAGGAGGAGGAGGAAGATAGGAAGACAATGAGAGAGAGAGAGAGAGAGAGAGAGAGAGAGAGAGAGAGAGAGAGAGAGAGAGAGAGTTTAAATGTCTGACTTTCTCGGTCTGTCTTCTAAGTGGCTCTGAAGACGTCGTAACACCTATATCTCGGTGATTTATTCCCCCTGCTGCACCTTAATACCTTCTTGTATGTCTATCCACATGCCTATCTATCTATGTATCTATCCATCTATCTATCTATCTGTCTATCTATTTGTTGCCATACGCCTTGGTGTCGTATGGGATGGCCACAACAAATCTCCTCCCCGTCGCCCTGCCGTCTGCTATTTGGTTGTCCCCCCTCACACTCACACCCTCCTCTCTATTACACATCTCCACTCTACCCTTCCGTCTCATCCTTGGTCTCCCCCTCCTCCTCTCCCCCTCCACCCCACTCATATACAGCCTTCTAGTCAGTCTCTAAATCTCTTTCCTCTCCCCCTTAACAGTACTCACATACACTCTTCTAGTCAGTCTCTCATTCTCCATCCTCTCCCCCTCCACCACACTCACATACACTCTTCTAGTCAGTCTCTCATTCTCCATCCTCTCCCCCTCCACCTCACTCACATACACTCTTCTAGTCAGTCTCTCATTCTGCACACCATCTCAAAGTATTACTATTACCACTTGTCACATCCACACCACCACAACGCTCCTTTACTTCCTCATTTGTCTTTTGTGTCACTGATACAAACCGTCACGGGAGAGCAAGACTATCTATCTATCTGTAGCCCGACGCCCTAATCCCGCAAAGAGTAGCCGCAGACAAAACGCCTCCAAGTCGCTGTCACCTACCATTTGACCGCCCTCTCGCAACTCACTCCATATCAATTATTAACTTTACTAGTATTAACAAGTCCTGAGCAAAAATAACTTGCTAGTGATGAGATGTTAGGAACCAAAGCCACTGTCTCTCTCCCTCCTTCCCTTCATCTCACCTATCTCTCCTCTCAGTTATTCCTTCTGTCCACATCTATTCTTGCCATCTCCCCATCGTCTCTCTCTCTCTCTCTCTCTCTCTCTCTCTCTCTCTCTCTCTGAGTCTGCCTGGAGGGAAGTGGAGATGGAGTTTGAAAAATATTTATGGAGTTTATCAGGGATTTTAAGCGAGGAAGAAGGAGGAGCAGGAGGAGGAGGAGGAGGAGGAGCAGGAGGAGGAGGAGGAGGAATTCCATTTATGCCTACTGACCGAACAAGAGTTACGTTATTCATTTTCCAATTCTTCCTCCTTTTTCAAGTTTTCCTCCTCCTCTTCTCCATCTCTTCTTCCTCCTTCTCCTCTTCCTCCATCTCCCCTTCCTCCTCCGTCTCCTCTTCTTCCTCCTCCTCCTTCTCTTCTCCTTTCTGGCCCAACGAGTGACCAAGGGAGTTCTCTCTCTCTCTCTCTCTCTCTCTCTCTCTCTCTCTCTCTCTCTCTCTCTCTCTCTCTCTCTCCATACGATCAATATATAGATAACGATGCCATATAATCTAAGTAGGTTATGTAGGTAGGTAGGTAGACAGGTAGGTAGGTAGGTAGGCGGGTAGGAACAAAGGTACAAAGTACAAAGGAAAGCAAACAGCAACAGACCTTATGGTCCTTTCAAGGCTGTTTGGTACAGAGTAGACTCTGACTACAAGATCTAACTCTACATTCTGAAGGATAAGGATCGTAAAGCAAGAAGGCTCCCCCCGCCTCCAAACACTCCAGCCAAAACTGGCAAGAAAAAGTGAGAAAAACCACCACGCACCATGGAAAAACTGACATGGAAATTTCATAAGAAAGACTGAAAAGGAAAAGCTACATTCTATAATACATTATCTAAAAGTTACCAGTATGAATAACCTGAAAGAGAAAGTAGTAAAGTACAATGAGTAATCTAATAAATAAATAACTAATGCATGTCGCTGTACGGGTACGTTGAGTTGACGGGGCGTCTGCGGACACAGCGTGGAAATTGCACAGTGCACAGTGTGGATATTCAGGGGTGGTGTGGCAGCCTTGCCTGGTGCTATTAAGGTAGGCAGCAGCCAATCAGGCCCCAGCTCCATTCATTCCACTGAGACTAGGAACTTTCCCATGCGGGACAAGCAAACAAGTCACCTCCTGAAGCAGTGACCCCTGGTACATAAAAAAAATCCCGATGGTGGCCACGTAACTAACACGGACTCTCAGTGATCCACAGCCCATCACAGGTCAAAAGTATGAGTAGTGACCGTTAACTCAGGGCTATCTGTGCATATACTATATTTGCATTTAATTAATTGATCCAGGCTATAAAAAACTAAAATAAAATAAAACAGAACATTATACATGCACAAGTGTTTTATTCAGGAGTAAACATATTAAGCTGGGGATTGGATGCCAAATACTTATCCAAGCGACCTTTAAAGGTTTGTACTGTATTACAATCTATTACGTTGGAGGGCAATTTATTCCATATATTTACAAATCTATTGAAGAAGAAATGCTTAGCTTCATGCGACTGGAATCGTTCGCCAATTATTTTATGTCCATTGCCTCTAGTGTAGTTCGAGTGATCAACTGTGAAGTATTTATCGACAGCCATATTATCATGTCCTTTGAATATCTTGAATACTTGAATTAAATCTCCTTGTATCCTCCGTTTTGTTAGGGTAGAGATTCAGGGCTTCTAAACGTTCCTCATACAGTTTATTTCTCAATCTAGGTATCATCTTTGTCATCCTTCACTGCACTCTTTCAAGCTTTTCCATATCCTTTTTATAATACGGTGACCAAAACTGAACGCAATACTCCAAGTGTGGGCGTGCTAAGGAATTATACAAAGTAAGGACGATATTATCGGATTTATATTCAAATGCTCTGCCTATGAACCCAATCAATTTGTTGGCTTTTTTCACAGCTTCTGTACATTGTTTGCTTGGTTTCAAATCATTTGTTATTATAACTCCTAAGTCTTTTTCATGGTTTACCCTATCAAGCTGGACATTATTCATGCTGTAACTTGCTCTTACATTTTTACTGCCAATGTTTAACACTTTGCATTTATTAATATTGAAATCCATTTGCCAGACTTTGGCCCAGTTATATAGTTGATCAAGATCTCTCTGAACTGCCTGTCTTTGCAGTGCTGTATCTGCTCTGTTACCTATTTTAGTATCATCAGCAAATTTTGAAATCTTACAACACAATCCTTTGTCAATATCAATTATATATAAGAAAAGAATAGGACCTAACACTGAACCCTGCGGCACTCCTCTTGTAACGTTTATCCAGTCTGACTCTTTTCCATTTATTACAACTCTTTGCTATCGTCCGGTGAGCCAATCTTCTACCCATCCAAGAACACTGAAACCATGTGCCTTTAGCTTCTGGAGTCTTTTGTGTGGAACTTTGTCAAAAGCCTTTTGAAAATCGAGGTAGACCACATCAACAGGTTTAGTCTCGTCATACATGTTCAGTATATCATTGAAAAAGTCCAGCAGATTCGTGAGGCAAGAGCGATTATTACGAAAACCATGTTGCAAATCTTTTATGAGATTGTTTGTTTGTAAGTGTTTTACAAACTTGTCTCTGATAACAGTTTCAAGCAATTTGCAAACCACTGATCTTAAACTAATTGGGCGGTAGTTTTCTGGTTGGGCTCTGTTGCCTTTTTTGAATATTGGGGTTACGTTAGCAAGCTTCCATTCATGTGGCACCTTATTGCTCTTAAGTGATAAGTTAAAAAGTTCAGTTAAAGGCTTTGATATTTCATTCTGTAGTTCCTTCTATGCACGTGGTGATATTTTGTCCGGTCCTGGTGCTTTATTCTCTTTTAATCTGTTTATTGCAAGCAGTACGTCGCGATCGCTCACTGTAATGTCAGTGATTATGTTGCCCTCTTCTATAGGAATGGGGGAAACAGTAGGAATTGTTTGTATATATTCTATTGTAAATACTGACGCGAAAAAAGTACTAAGAAGTTTCGCCATCATAGTTTCATCATCAGTGTGCTCTCCATTATCTGTGACTAAGGGACCGATTGATGGAGTTATTACCTTTTTGCTTCTTATGTAACTGAAAAATTCTTTGGGATTTGATTTACTGATACTTGCAATATGTGTCTCAAGGTTTTTCTTACTGCATTTAATTAATTTTTTGGCATTTCGTCGAAGGACATCGTATTCATTTTTATCACTTTGACTCTTTGTGGTATTATAATTCTTATATGCAAGATTTTTTGCTTCTAAACAGTGTTTAATGTTGGAGTTCCACCATTTGGGTTTAGAATTTTTGGCGGGCCTTCTGTTGTGCATAGGAATACATAATTTGATGGCACTGTTGAGAGTTTCTGTAAAGTAACTCCACATGTCACTGATATCTAAAGTTTCGACAATGGGGTGCCAGTCAACTGCACCTGCAATTGCCTTTAATTTCTTTAAATTTGCTCTCTTAAAGTCGGGCACTTTCTCACAAGTGGCCTTGACACTGTCTTCACTGAATTTAATGTTAAATGTAACTATGCGATGATCACTTGAACTAAATTCTTCTCCTACAATAACATTACTCACTACATTTTCTGATGTAGCTAAGACAAGATCTAGGATGTTAGCTCCACTTGTCAGATAATTTACAAATTGATACAAAGAACTTTCTGGCAAATTTGTATATAGGTCTGATCCTGTGTGTGAGGATAGGGCTTCCCCCCATTTTGGAACTGGTAAATTAAAGTCACCAAATATTACAGTGCTTTGCATACAAGATAGTTCGGTAATTTGATGGTAGATTTCTTTATCGATGTTGAGTGGCTTACCAGGTGGACGATAAATTAACCCAAGAGTGATTTTATGACAATATTCATTTCTAAGCTGAATATAGTGTCGATGTTTTCAATACATGGCTTGGTAATTTCGACTGGATGAAATCCTGATTTAACATATTACAACACGCCGCCCCCTGCTCGATTCTTCCTTTCACAACTGAAAATGTGATAGCCTGGTAAATTGAACTCTGCTAGAAAATCTCTCGGCTCAGAATTTAGCCACGATTCTGTTACTCCAATTACATCATAATCTTCGGTAAAGGCAAGGGCCTCTAAATCAGAAAATTTACGAGCATTTGCAAGGATTGCTTTAATGTGCCTTCCTTTCTGATGTGGGGAGCTTCCATTATTTATTGATTTATCAGATCGTATGATATCTACGTTTGCCTCCCGTGATGACAGGTAGGCAGGTACATTGGATAGTTTAAGTAATTACAGAAGGCAGCTCAGGTAGGTAGGTAGGAAGGCAGGTAGGAACGTAGGTAGATTGACAGGTAGGTAGGTACACTGGATAGTTTAAGTAATTACAGAAGGTAGCTCAGGTAGGTAGGTAGGTAGGTAGGTAGGTAGGCAGGTGGAAACGTAGGTAGATAGATAGAGAGGTATGTACAATGGGTAGTTTAAGTAATTACAGTAGGTTGCTCAGGTAGGTAGGTAGGTAGGTAGGTAATTAGAGCATCAAAGCAGGCAGGCAGGTAGGTAGGTAGGTAAGTAATCAGAACATGAAAGTAATTACATAGGTAGGTAGGTAGACCGCAGGCGCAGGTCGTCTGGATGACGGTCCAAGACGCCTGCTCCCGATGGTGCGTGGCAGAAGGAGATCCTGTGGGCACTCCTCCTATAGTAGATCCGGTGGACCCTACTGTGCCGCTGTTCCCCTGGGGTAGAGTAGGACTGAGAGCTCTGGTGGTTGCTCTTCCTCTTGTGGAGGCAGGTCCAGTGGACACTGCTACCGAGGGCCTACTTGTCAAAGGGCAAGTCCCACCCCGATTCTGGCGAGCTCTCTCCCCGTCAAAGGGTCAGTGCACTTCCTGGGGGTCTGGTTGCGTGATAAAGGGGCATAGGGTCACGGGGGAGATGAGTCGTTGTGGCGCAGGGCACCAATGCGTCTCCCCGATGCCTCCTCTTGGGTTAGGGGTCACCTTCCTATGTCCTCCTCCTGGGGTTGTGGTGTCGGGATCACTCCTCCGAGTGGGTATTTCACAAACCTAATTGAAATATTTATTGTTGTAAAGGTTACTTAACATTACAGACTATCCTAAATGACCACCAAACTAAACTTACCTCATACTAAGAAAACAAACCTAACCTAACCTAACAGATTAACCGAACTGACTAACATACTAACCTAACCTGATACTAAGAGAACGAACGTAACTTAACCTAATAGATAAATCTACGTAACACACTAATCTAACCTGATACTAAGAGAACGAACGTAACTTAACATAATAGATTAATCTATGTAACACACTAACCTAACCTGATACTAAGAGAACGAACGTAACTTAACCTAATACTTTAATCTACGTAACACACTAACCTAACCTGATACTAAGAGAACGAACGTAACTTAACCTAATAGATTAATTTATGTAATACACTAACCTAACCTGGAAGCGAAGATTGGACCTTGATGGAAGGACACAATAGTGAGAGCAGTGGAAATGAGTTATTTGAGAGGAGCATGTGGAGGTACATAGAGAGACAGACTGACAAATATGGAAGTGAAGGAGTGTTGTGGTGTGAATGAGGATGTGATAGAAAGCGTTATGAGAAATACACTGCGCTGGTTTGGCCATGTGGAGAGGAAGGAGCGCGAGAGACTGACAAGGAGAGTGTATATGATTGAAGGGGAGAAAGGGAAGAGGTAGGGGGAGAACAAAGAGGGGGTGGAAGGGTGCAGTGGAGAGGTATATGAGAGACGGGGCGTGAGTTGGTAGGAAGGGCAGCGAAATGGCTGGGGACAGGGAGACTTGGAGGCGATTTACTTGTGGCCACCCCTTACGGGATTCAGACATCTGTATATATATAAAATGTGACAGATGAAGGGTTTACTGATCGAATTCAACGCTAGTCACGAAAAAGTGTTATGGAATACATGTAGAGCACTGGCACTGCCTTTGAGAGTGGAGTCACATAACCGCTACTTACTCTAACTTGGCCTAAAACTGCCATCTCTTCATCTTGACTACTGAGCAGCAAGAAGAGATTACTGCTATAATTTGATGCTAGTCATTAAGAAGTGCAAAGGAAAAGATTAAGAGCCGTGGCCTTGTCTTTTTCTGCCACTGAGTCAGCCATTTTCACTATTGGAAAGGCCGAACCAAACTTAATAAATTAATCACCGTCCAAGCCGGGATACGATTCCGAGCCAGGGGTGAAATTTTCGACCATACTTACGATCGATTCTTTGTCGTAACTTGGGTTTGTTTTTACAGGAAGAACTAGACACACTGGGGGGGTGGGGGCTGGTAGTATGGTGTTGTGATCGAGGTGGTATATTATTGTGAAGTGAGAGTGTATGTGAGTGAGCTGGACGGGGGGAGAGGGAAGGGAAGGCTAAGGATGAGATGGAGGGATGGAGTGGAGAGGTATATGAGAGAGGGGGGTGTGAGCTGGAAGGAGAGTAGTGAAATGGCGTGGGACAGAGCGACATGGAGGCGATTTGTTTGTGGCCACCCCTTATGAGATTAAGGCATCTGGCATTAGATACATAGATAGATAGATAGAGTATGGAGGTGTTTTTTCATTGTCGGTGTTAGAATATCTGGAGGTGGGATATTGTTATAGAAGGTTTGATAATGTTTGTATGGTGATTGTTTTATGTGCCTAGGTGTGTTGTGTGTGTCATATAACAGTATAGGTGCTGTGTACTGGAACAGGCTAATGCGTACCCTGTAGAATTATGTGCTCCTTATATGAAGGTAGTCTCGCACTGGGAGGGCTTTAATATCAGATGGTAAGTGACCTAAGGAAGTGGATTTGGTACAGTCAGTGGTGATGCGTAGGGCGTTGTTCTGTACGACTTGCAAAGGTGTTGTGCGTGTTAGATAGGATGGGAGCCTATGCTGAAGAAGAGGGGGGGGGAAGGAGTATTGATCATCACTGATATCAATATTGTTTTTTAGAATATGGAGAATGCATCTTTTTGTAGCCCAAAGTCAGGCCCTGTAGTTGGCCCGAGTGCATTGAGTCTGGGGGTGCACCGCCTCTTGTCTTGTACAGGGTCCTTGAAGGTGAGTCCGATGTTTTGTCTCTCTAAGAATGTTAGTGTACGGTGTGTGGCACACGTACATTGTTAAATAATGTGATGTTGGGGGGAGTACCTGTGTTCATGCTTACAGCTGGTGGCGAGTGTGCTGGTGGATTTGGCTGGGGTGACTTTCATCCTGTTGTCCTTAACCCAAGTCTGCATTGTGTTGAGGTAGTCCTGTTGCAGTGTACAGGCTGTGTCTGCAGTGTGTTGAGGTAGTCCTATTGCAGTGTACAGGCTGTGTCTGCAGTGTGTTGAGGTAGTCCTGTTGCAGTGTACAGGCTGTGTCTGCAGTGTGTTGAGGTAGTCCTATTGCAGTGTACAGGCTGTGTCTGCGGTGTGTTGAGGTAGTCCTATTGCAGTGTACAGGCTGTGTCTGCAATGTGTTGAGGTAGTCCTGTTCCAGTGTACAGGCTGTGTCTGCAGTGTGATGAGGTAGTCCTGTTGCAGTGTACAGGCTGTGTCTGCAGTGTGTTCAGTTACTCCTGTTGCAGTGTACAGGCTGTCTGCAGTGTGTTGAGGTAGTCCTGTTGCAGTGTACAGGCTGTGTCTGCAGTGTGTTGAGGTAGTCCTGTTGCAGTGTACAGGCTGTGTCTGCAGTGTGTTGAGGGAGTCCTGTTGCAGTGTACAGGCTGTGTCTGCAGTGTGTTGAGGGAGTCCTGTTGCAGTGTACAGGCTGTGTCTGCAGTGTGTTGAGGTAGTCCTGTTGCAGTGTACAGGCTGTGTCTGCAGTGTGTTGAGGTAGTCCTGTTGCAGTGTACAGGCTGTGTCTGCAGTGTGTTGAGGTAGTCCTGTTGCAGTGTACAGGCTGTGTCTACAGGGTGGTTTGTGTTTGTTGTGGTGATGTCATCTGCATATGAGACAATATATGTGGGTGGTTGGGGTGGGGGAATAATATATATGTATAGGCTGAAGAGTGTGGGCGGGAGATCTGAGCGCTGTGAAACTCTGATGGGGAAATTTCGTGTTGGTGATGGGTTGGCCGAGAATGTAACATGTGCTTGTCTACCAGGCAAGTAAAAGGCAAGCCAGCGCTTGGTGTTCTCCATGTTTGTGTTGTGTATTTAGGTGATTAGTTTGCGTTTGGGGACAGCATCAAAGGCTTTACTAATATTTATTGTTGTGAGTAGTGTGCGCTGTGCAGGTAGAATGATAAGGTGTTATGTGCTAATTTTACAAGGTAAAGAGAAAGTGTTATTAGCATTTTTGCCCAGCTTGTAGCATAGGTACGAACACACAATAATTATAAAAAAAAAAAAAAAACTATTGAACACCATAATTCTGATACCATCCAAAAAATTAATCATTGTAGAACAAAAGACCATAAAAAAAGCACGTATTGTTCTCGAGATGAAATCATTAATATTTCAAGAAAAAGTCACAAATTTACTGTTTTCTGGGAGTGTATGCAAATATTTTAACAAGACGTAATGATTTTCGTAGAATTTGTATTAAACCTGACGTATTAATATTTAATACATTAAAATAGACCGGAGTACAGGGCAGTTGTTCAGTATATATTGTGCTACTTTTTGTTATTACATAGACAAATGCTGTACTGCTGAGCCGTGAAGGTGAGTTTAAGGACTGGGTTAGAAGTGATTTTGAGAATGTTGCAGTATCTCTTGCCTAACGATATATCTTTCACACTGCACCTCATTATCCTTTTGTTATTGATGCAACTATATCAGCACTAAAGGTCTATAAATAACATACAAGAGAATTGTATTCTGGCAAATAAATCGCTAAGAAAGACGTGCAAGGAAGCCTGCTATAGAACCAAAATATTAGGTATAGTAGTAAAGTGGTTAATGAAGGCTATATCTAACCCCTCCAGATTAAAAAGTCTCATTTAAGGTGAATATAATCGTCTGGAGATGGATGAAATTATATATAAAGTGCGTCACTAGATTATATGAAATTTTGAAAGAAAATGGTATTACTTGTTTCTAACAGAAAACCAAATATCTTAAGCGATAACTAAGCTAACGATGGACATTTTGTTTTTCTAAATGGCATGGTCGTGTTACCTCTTCATTAGCAATTTCTTTAGCACAAATAAACTTAGCATTCTATAACATACTACTTATCGTTTTATTATCGACACAGTCTGCATCAGATATACACAGGATAAAAGGTTACTGGTGTGTACAGCGTAGGATAAATCACTGAGGAGTTAGCGTTAGGAAATCAGTGAGGCCAATTAGCATTTGACCTAAAATCGATAAACTGTGGCCAACGATGTCACTGAAGGTCACATAGGAATAAGTACAATATACAGAATATAAGAGAGAGAGAGAGAGAGAGAGAGAGAGAGAGAGAGAGAGAGAGAGGTGGAAATGTGAGTTGATACATGCTTATACTAAGAAAACAAACCTAATTGATTGAAATATTTATTGTTGTAAAGGTTACTTAACCTTATAGACTAACCTAAATGACCACCAAATTAAACTTCCCTCATACTAAGAAAACAAACCTAACCTAACAGATTAACCGAACTGACTAACATATTAACCTAACCTGATACTAGGAGAACGACCGTAACTTAACCTAATAGATTAATCTACGTAACATACTAACCTAACCTGATACTAAGAGAACGAACGTAACTTAACCTAATAGATTAATCTACGTAACACACTAACCTAACCTGATACTAAGAGAACGAACGTAACTTAACCTAATAGATTAATCTACTTAACACACTACCCTAACTTGATACTAAGAGAACGAACGTAACCTAATAGATCAATCTACGTAACACACTAACCTAACCTGGAAGCGAAGCTTGAACCTTGTTGGAGGGACACAACAATGAGATCAGTGGAAATAAGTTATTTGAGAGGTGCATGTGGAGGTACATGAAGAGACTGACAAACGAGAAAGAGAAGGAGTGTTGTGGTGTGGATGAGGATGTGATAGAAAGCGTTAGGTTAGAAGAAATACACTGAGTTGGTTTGGCCATGTGAAGAGGACGGAGAGCGAAAGACTGAAAAAGAGTGCATGTTAGTGAACTGGAGAAAGGGAAGAGATAGGGGGAGACCAAAGAGGAGGTGGAGGGATGGAGTGGAGAGGGATATGAGAGAGGGGGCATCAGTTGGCAGGGAGGGCAGCAAAATGGCAGGGGACATGTGGACGTCGAGGCAATTTGTTTGTGGCCACGCCTTATGGGAGTAAGGTGTATATATATATATATATATATATATATATATATATATATATATATATATATATATATATATATATATATATATATATATATATATATATATATATATATAGTGATAGATGATGGAATTCATCGCTAGTCACGAAAAAGTGCTGTGGAATGCATGCAGAGCCCTATACTGCCTTTGAGAGTGGAGCAATATAACCGCTATTTACTCTAACTTGGCATAAAACTGCCGTCTCTCCATCTTGACTATCGAGTAGTAAGAAGAGATTATTGCTTGAATTTGCTGCTAGTCACGAGGAGGTGCAAAGGAAAAGATGAAGACCCATGGCCTTGTGTTTTTTCTGACACTGAGTCAGCCATTGGCGCCACTGGAAAGGGAGATCCATACTTGGGTGTTAGACAGGATTGTAGCCAATGACGGGGGGGGGGGGGAGTGACAGGGCATTGGACATCACAGATCTAATGTATTGTTTTTAGAGTAAGGACAGTGCTTCCTTTTGTGGCCCAGTGTCTGACTCTGTAGTTGGCCTGAGTGCATTGAGTCTGGGGATGTACCGCCTCTTGTCTTGTACATGGTCCTTGAAGGTGAGTCCGATGTTATATGTCACTACAAGAATCACAGTGAACTGTGTGTGGCACACGTACATTGTTAAATTCGATGAGGGGGGAGTACTTGTGCTCAGTGTGCTAATGTTTACTACTGGTGATGAGTGTGGTCGTGGATTTAGTAGGGGCGATATTCAGCCTGTTGTCCTCAACCCAAGTCTGCATTGTTTGAGGTAGTACTGTTGCAGTGTACAGACTGTGTCTGCAGTGTGTTGAGGTAGTCCTGTTGCAGTGTACAGGCTGTGTCTGCACTGTTTGAGGTAGTACTGTTGCAGTGTACAGGCTGTGTCTGCAGTGTGTTGAGGTAGTACTGTTGCAGTGTACAGGCTGTGTCTGCAGTGTGTTGAGGTAGTCCTGTTGCAGTGTACAGGCTGTGTCTGCAGTGTGTTGAGGTAGTACTGTTGCAGTGTACAGGTTGTGTCTGCAGTGTGTTGAGGTAGTACTGTTGCAGTGTACAGGCTGTGTCTGCAGTGTGTTGAGGTAGTACTGTTGCAGTGTACAGGCTGTGTCCTCAGTGTGTTGAGGTAGTTTTGTTGCAGTGTACAGGCTGTGTCTGCAGAGTGTTAAGTTAGTCCTGTTGCAGTGTACAGGCTGTGTCTGCAGTGTGATGAGGTAGTCCTGTTGCAGTGTACAGACTGTGTCTGCAGTGTGTTGAGGTAGTCCTGTTGCAGTGTACAGGCTGTGTCTGCAGTGTGTTGAGGTAGTCCTGTTGCAGTGTACAGGCTGTGTCTGCAGTGTGTTGAGGGAGTCCTGTTGCAGTGTACAGGCTGTCTGCAGTGTGTTGAGGTAGTCCTGTTGCAGTGTACAGGCTGTGTCTGCAGTGTGTTGAGGTAGTCCTGTTGCAGTGTACAGGCTGTGTCTGCAGTGTGTTGAGGTAGTCCTGTTGCAGTGCACAGGCTGTGTCCTCAGTGTGTTGAGGTAGTTTTGTTGCAGTGTACAGGCTGTGTCTGCAGTATGATGTGTGTTGTTATGGTGATGTCATCTGTATGGAAGACAATTTTTGTGGATGGTTGGGGTATGGGAATATCATGCATTTATGGGTTGAAGACTGTGGGTGGAACTCCGTTCAGGAAAATTCGGGTTGGTCATTGCTTGTCCTAAAATATAACATGTGCTTAACGGGTGTGACGAAATAACGAATCGGCGGTCGTTTACAGAATCGTCACTTTTGAATGAAAAATATAATTTCTATAACCACATAGGTTCATACACACCTACTTATCTGAAATTTGGTCAATAATTTGTTTTGTTTAACTATTAAATAAAAAACTCAAGATTCAGACCAAAAAATTGCTAAAGTTAGCAGCAATGTTTTCCCTCTAGCTTGACAACTCGCCTTGACAGACTTCTGCTCTATAAATATATATTTACAATGCACGTACATTTATTTGTGCTTTAGATCAATATTCATGCAAGACAGAAGTCTGTCAATGCGTCTTGACGGTCTGAAGGGTAAATACACCCTAACATTAGCACGTTTATGCTCTGAAACCTGATTTTATATAATAATACAGTAGTTATTTTAAGCAAAGTTTTTGGACTGAACTGTATTTCAGATAATTAGGTGTGCATGAACCCATATTGTAATAAAAACTATAATATTTTCCTTAAAAGTGCCGATTCGGTAACTGACCGCCGATTCGGTATTTCGTCGCCCCGGTGCTTGACTACCAGACAATTAATTTGGAAGCCAGCGTTTGGTGTTGTCCATGTTTGTGTTGTATATTTTGGTGATTAGTTTGTTTTGGCGGACAGCATCACAGGTTTTACTAACATCTAGTCTTGTGAGTAGTGTGCTCTGTGCGTGTATAATGATAAGGAATGATATGCAAACCAAGTAGCTAAAGAAAACGGGTTACGAATATTTTTGGCCTGATGAGAATACCTCACGTGCAATGATCAATTAAATGCTGTCTATCTATCTACCTATTGTCAGACGCCTTTATCCCGTAAGGGGTGGCCACAAACAAATCGCCTACAAGGCCCCCTGTCCCCTGCTATTTCACTGCCCTGCTCCAAGCTCACCTACCCCCCCCCTCTCATATTCCTCTCCACTCCATCTCTCCATCTCATCCTTGGCCTCCCCCTCTCTCTACTCTTCCTCAACCTCACTCACACTCTCCTCGTCAGTCTCTCACTCTCCATCCTCTCCACATGGCCAAACCACCTCAGTATATTGCTCTTTAACGCTTCCCATCACATCCACACATCCACACCACAATTCTCCTTCACTTCCTCATCTGAAGATCGCATTTCTTTCAATTCAGAGTCTGACAGTGAGTTTGAAGAAGAGGATGAAATTGACCTTGAGCCAGCTCCAAAATCAGCCCGTCAGCAGCCAGTTTCAGGCTCCCCGCAGCAGTCAACCACAAGACCAGCTCGTCACCAGCCAGCCAGAGGATCAGCCCATCAGCAGACCATAGCAGGACCAACCAGAGGACCAGCCAGTCAGCAGACAGCCCACTAGCAGCCAGCAAGTGGAGAAATATGGATGTCAAATAATGGTGAAATTGAATGGTATCCTTGCCCAAAGAAAGAGCCACCCCGCAGGGCTGCCAATGTGATAAAGATGCATCCAGGGCCAACACGGATGGCAGTTACTCACTTGCAGGATATCGTGACTTCTTTTGAACTTTTCATCCCGGATGACAACCAGAAAATAATTCTGGATTGCACCAAAATAGAAACAAGGCGTGTTTTTGGACAGGGGTGGAAGGACATAGACCAAACCCATTTACGAGCATACTTTGGGCTTCTTATCCTTGCTGGAGTTTTCAGATCCAAAGGGGAATCCACAGAATCCCTGTGGGATGCAGAAACTGGCAGCGAACTTTTCCGTGCCACAATGTCTCTGGAAAATTTTCACATTATTTCCAGGGTTATCTGCTCTGATAACCGCGAGATGAGAGACTAGCTTGGTGACAGAGAGACAAGCTAGCTGCCATCAAGACAGTGTGGGACAGGTGAGTGCACTGTCTCCCCCTGTTTTACTACCCTGGTCCTAATGTCAATATTGATGAGTAGCTGGTGCCATTTAGGGGCCGCTGCCCCTTCAGGCAGTACATACCATCAAAACCCGCAATATACGGAATAAAGATCTGGGCTGCCTGTGATGCTGCATCATCATATGCATGGAACTTGCAAGTGTATACAAGGAGGTCGGATGGAGGAGCCCCTGAGAAACACCAAGGGATGAAAGTTGTCCTGGACATGACACAAGGACTCACTGGACACATCATATGCAATAACTTTTTTACCTCACACAAGCTGGGACAGGAGCTCCTAAGCATATTATTATTAACCATTTATGCTGTCTTTCTTGTCAGCATTTGGGAAAAAGTAAACATTTGGTATTTTTACAGAAATTGTTATGGCTGTATTGATTTAAAAACTCAATAATGCGGTGGGTCCACCAGACCCGCAAACATTGGCTGCGTAACAAAAACATGAACACCACACAAGGGTTAACAACAAAGTATCATCTGAGAAATTACCAATATGCCGGGAATCGAACCCGGGACTCTCAGGTGAGATTTTTCCTGTGTAAAATACAGGTTTGCCTCTTCATTCTGACTTACCGGAAGTGCTTGGGATAGATTAAAAGCATCTACTTGTCCGAGTGCCAGGGGGTTAACTCACCCTCTTCAGGCCCACAGTGGGGGCAGAGGGACTTTGGTTACAAGACTGTGACAACGTGAGTTAACATTTACCTGGTCGTGGTGTAGTGGTATGCTGCCTGGCTCTCACCAGAGAGTCCCGGGTTCTATTTCCGGCATATTGGTAATTTCTCAGATGATTTTTCCTGTGTAAAATACAGGTTTCCCTCTTCTCAACAAAGTATCATCTGCAAACAACAGTACAGGGAGATTCCAACCTCTGCCCTCTCTCATTAGGGCCGCTGCAACATTCATGAGCCACTGCACTACCTTGTATCTCTTTTATAACCCCATCCGTATACAGACTGAAGAAGTGAAATATGGCTTCCTCGGAGGAATAATGAATGTTAATATATTTCAAAAATACAGACAGTGATATAAACATTCACAAATTATGAAAAAAAAAAAAAGTTGGCCTACAGTAGGATAAGATAATGTCTAGGATTCTACTTCTGGATTTATATGCAAATATTTGACCAGAGCATAAGGGTTTTTGTAAACCATGAATTTCCCTGATGCAGTAGCCTAAATATTTTTCACATTATTCGTACCAGAAATAATGGTAAATATTTCGGTACATTTTTTTATTACTAAAACAAGTAATAAAATCTTGAGATGTGGCGGTGAGTTTAAGGACTTTATTAACAGTTATCTTGAAAATATCGCAGCAACTCTTCCCTGGATATTTATCTTTCACACTGCACCTCATTATCCTTTTGTTATTGATGCAACTACATCAGCAGTAAAGGTCTATAAATAACATACAAAAGAAATGTATTCTGCCAAATAAATCATTAAAAAAAGACGTGCAGGGAAGCCTGATGCAGAACCAAAATATTAGGTATAGTAGTAATGTTATGCTGAGTGTTTTCAGGTCGACTCCTCGTCCTAAAAACACTAGCGACTGAGCGGGGTCCTCTTTCCGGACCGGAAGTAAAGCACTAACAAAGGAACAGGACATAAAAACCAGGCAGTATACCTTAACACATCTATTGCCTTAATTCTATAACCGTTACAATATGATACAGGGTGATATTTGAGATACAGGATACAGAGACACAGAGTTAGGCTTTGATAGCACAAAATACAGTTGCACTTAACACACGATATGATGCATGTATACCAATGTCTTTAGTTATATATATGTAGATACCCGTCTTTCATTTAAACCCAAAATATATATACACACGATAGCAAAGGGAATACACAAGGTTAAGAGTCTGTGGGAGGAATATTACTATAACGAAAACAGGGTGCGGATCACAAGACTCGGCTCAGTTACCTAGTCGCGGCGACACTTTATGTACTCTTTCGGTTCTCCCGCGCACCTTGATCGTCATTCACGATTACGGGAAGTTCTTTTATTCTGGGCAGGTGATATTACGCTACTTATTATTATTAAATATTTTCTACCCTATTGGGTATGTATTTCTGTTGGGTTAATAACAATAGCCACCGGTTTTATATGGATCACACTCTGTCACTGTTCACTGTTCCTCTTCCTCTGGCTTATTTTCGGTCTAAGGGGCGTCACTAATTTACCCGTGTTTCCTGGGTTAATTCACTCTGTCACTGTTCGAGGGGGAGGACCTCAGGGGAACTCTGTCTGTAACGGGCAACACACTACCCGCAGGGGAGTCACTGCCCGGGTCCGGGCCGTCGGTGAGTTGCAGAGTGGCCCTCCTGTCTGAGGGCCTTGACCTGAAGGGAGACCCTTACCTCGGGGCCTCGTCGGTGGGGTGCAGGGAGGCCCTCCTGTCTGGGGGCCTCGACCTGAGAGGTGGCCCTCGGGACTGGGGCCAAACAGCTGGAGGAGGCGGCCCTAACGTCGGCGGCTCCGCGGGGTGAGGGAGTCGGGGTTGCCCTCGCCTGTAGTCTGCTGGGCTCGCCTGGGGGTCCTGGGGATGCAGTCGTCTGCCAGGGGACGTGCCGTGAGGGTTGGACTGCGGCCTCGTCTCCTGCTGGTGCCTGTGAAGGACAGAGATTTCCCAGGAGTGGGAGGCAGGTTCAGTCTCGGACTTTGCCTCCACTCTGGTGACACTTCTGGGGCAACACTCCTGGGTGGTGTCGAGCAGTTCCCACAGGGGAACGCGGTAGGTGGAGTATACACGGAGACCGTGTCCTCTCCTACATACAGGGAGGGAAGCACAGAGGCGACTCTCTCTCCTGGGTCTGTCACAGCCGTGGCTCCAGGTCTTTTTACCCTGGGACCCACTTTTAGCTGTTTACCAGGGCTTCCTGCCCTTGGAGTGGCGGAGGGTACCAATACCTCGTGGCGCACTAAAGGGCCTCCTGCCCTGGACGTAGCAGAGGGTATGGACACCTCGTGGCACACTAAAGGGCCTCCTGCCCTGGACGTGGCAGAGGGCACTGATACCTCGTGGTACACTGAAGAGCCTCCTGCCCTGGACGTGGCAGAGGGTATTGATACCTCGTGGCATACTGAAAGGCCTCTTGCCCTGGACATGGCAGAGGGTACTGACACCTTGTGGCGCACTAAAGGGCCTCCTGTCTTTGAGGGGGTAACTATGGCCGTCGCCAAAACGTTACTTGGGACTGAATCCTGTTCAGTCCCACCCCACTGCTGGCGAAGATTGTCCCGCTTCAAGGCCGTTGCCGATCCTTGTTCACCTGGTGTCGGGGCAGTTGCGGGGGAAAAGGGGCTCAGGTCAGTAGTGGGCGGGTGACCCTCTTGCCCTGGGTCATTAGCCCCCCCGTTGTCTCTTCCTGGGGTGGTGGCGTGGTGGTGGCCTGGTGGCGGGGTGGGGGGTGGTGGGGTGGGTGGTCCGGCGGCGGGCATTTTAAGTAAAGTGGTTAATGAAGGCTATATCTAACCCCTCCAGTTTAAAAAGTCTCATTTACGGTGAATATAATCGTCTGCAGATGGACGAAATTATATATAAAGTACGTCACTGGATTAATTGATTATAGAAAACGGAATTACCTGTGTATAATAGAAAACCATATAATTTTAAGGGTTACCTAAGCTAACTTTTTTTTTTTTTCCGTCATCACAGCCCTTGAGCTATCGTCGTTATGAGTCTGGCCACATCTCATGCTACTGCCGGTCTGCAGAACGGTGTGGTCTGTGCAGTGGCCCCCATTCAACCACATCCTGCCCTGTCAGGCACTCCGCCACTGTTCACTCTCCCAGTCCCCGTGCACCTGACCCCCACTCATCTGAGTTCCCGGAACTGCCCCTACCACCCACGCCACCAGTCCCCACTAACCCCATGGCTGCCCACCCTCGTCTCCTACATTCACCGCAGTTCCAGTGCTCCCGGGTGTGGGCGTGTGGGCGTCACTGCTTGGCACCTGGACTGTCCAAGTCGTCACTCAGCCTGCCCTGCCCCTGCTCCTGCCCCCACTGCCACCCCTGCTCCTGATCATCAGCCGACATACACCCTCCCACCGCTGGTTCTACATCATGCCCCCCTCCTCCCTCCCCCTCAGCCCCTGCCCCTCCCCGTGCCCCGCAACAAGCTGCTCACCCCTCCCCCCCTCACCCACTACCCCACCCATCAGACCATCAACTGCAACTCCTGCAACGCCTGTACGAGGAACTTTGCTTTCTCCTTTTGTATGTACTCTCTCACCTTAATATTCCTTCTCTGCCTACTTCCCTGCTACCACAAACCAACTCCCACATACCAACCGCTGCCGTTACCCCTGTTCCTTCCTTCCCTTCCGTCTCACCACCACCCAGCCTTGTCTCTCCATCTGTGTCCTAGCCTTACCCTCACACACAAGCCTCCTCTGTCTGTACTTCCTCACCCACTCCTTTCTCCCATACATCCTTGCCTCTCTGCCACCCTCTCCCCTCTCCCTCCCTCACCGTACCTCCCTCTCTCAGGGCAACTGTACAGTACATATGGGACCTCCCTCTCTCCTACCTCCCCACCTACTCTCCTCCTCCTTTCCCCCACTCCCTCAACCATCCGTTCCCCAACTCCCTCATGACAATTCTCCGTCTCCCCCCTTATCCTAAGGGCTCCCAAACCCAATTATAAAATGTTATCTTGGAACATACGGAGCGTCCACCGCCGCCTCGCTGATCTTTCTCATTATGCTTCATCTCATCACCCTGTTGTTACCTGCCTTCAGGAGGCTTTCCCTCACTCTCGTCGCCCCAGACCTCCACCCAGGCTTCGGGGATACCACTGCTATCATACCCACTCTGGCCAAGGCCTGGTTACATACATTCGTCACTCTATTCCTCACACCCTCATTACCAAATCACCTGCCTCTTCTCACTCCTCCCTCTTTCACTTCTTTCGCCTCACAGTCAATGATGCCTCTTTGTATATATGTAACGTCTATCTCAGTTCAATTGGAGGTGACCCCACCACTTTACTTACCCGCCGCTCCTCACCTATTTTTTACCTGGGCGATTTTAGTGCCTCTCATCCATCATTTGGCGGTTCCCGTACTTCTTTTGCTGGTCATCGTCTCCACGACTTTGCCAATAACCATCATCTGCATCTATTCCCCACTTCTCATCCCACTCATGTTGGGGGAGGCTATCTCGGTCTCGTCCTTGGTAGCAACGTGGTACAACATGCTGTCACTGTTGACATTATCTCTACTCTTATCTCCGACCACAGTGCCATCCTTGCCACATATTCCATTCCCATACTTCACTCCCAGCACCGTCATGTCAGGAAAAAGATAAGTTTCAAAATCTTGTACGTCTTTCAAAAGTGGTGGAAAGCATTTCAAAAGCTTCCTTTCTTGTAAAATTTCGAGGTAACTTTCTCAGCAATAAATATTATATGACACTCCCTGACAACCTTTCACAACAGTGCTCTTTCTCCTCCAGACACATACCTCGGGTGTATGTACAAATTCATGAACAACTTCAGTGTCAAAACCCCTTGCGTTAATGTAATACAAGCGCATGGTCGGGCCACCTGGAGTCCTCTTAGAGTGACTGTGGACATAGAGAAATTCCACAAGCCCAAGGATCATTGGCTGCCTTGTGAACTTAAATCCCACATCATGACAAAGTTGGAGACAACAGATCGTCACCAGACTACACATATATTGTGACGGGTCTGTAGATGGCACCACGTCTGGATGTGGGCTGTTCATTAGGGAGTAAGAGTCACCCATTCAGTATGTGGACACTGTCATTTCAGGAAGACTCCCTAATTCTCTTCCACAAGGACAAAACTGTATTCGATAGAAGAGGGACAAGGTTGTGTTGTGTCTTTATCTAAGGATGTTTACTTCTTTGTGGACAGTCAAGGAGCTCTGTATGAATTACTGTCTACTACTCCTACAGACTGTGATATTGTCAGTAGATGTCCATCAACCATCTGGTGTATTGGAAACACAGGCCATAAAGGCCACTTCACATGGATTCCTTCCCATATAGGGATACCCTTCAACGAAAAGGCTGACGATCTAGCTCAGTGATTCTCAAACTATGGATCGCGACCCAAAGGTGAGTCATGAGAGGAATTTGGATGGGTTGCAGGGACGTAGAATAGCCCTAATGCTTTCAATGTATTTATTTACTTAATTGAAATGATAATTATCCTTATTACACTATTAACATATTCATAATAACTACGATAGGCTATATACCGGCTACTTTCTGTGTGTGTGTGTGTGTGTGTGTGTGTGTGTGTGTGTGTGTGTGTGTATGTGTGCGTGTGTGTGTGTGTGTGTGTGTGTGTGTGTGTGCGTGTGTGTGTTTGATTTTTTTACCCTGTGGGTCGCGAAGTCTTGAAATATTCCAAACAGGGTCACACACTAAAAAGTTTGAGAACCGCTGATCTAGCTCTTAAGGGTCTGCTTTTGGCCTACGGCTCTCCTGATATATCTGCTGAATATAGTTATACTACTGTCAAAATCGTGGTGAACTCCCTTGTTAGTCGAGATATTACTAGACAGCTTAATGATAGCACAGCAAGTGGCAGCACTAGCTCTATTCACTATGTAAATGTGGCTCAAAAGACTGATGTAACATATGGTCAAGGAGGTGGAATTCATGACGCTGTTGTCGTGAGAGACGGAGGCCATCTTAGAACGCCCGCCCCCGCCCCCCGTTTTTTTTTTTTTTTTGGAAATTACCCTTATCAGTGCCAGTTTTTTCAAACCTAACCTAAAATTTCGAAAATTATCATAACCTTATTTATGCTAACCTAACCTGAGTTATGATAACCTAACCTGCTTTATGCAAACCTAACCTGCTTTACGCTAACCTAACATACTTTATGCTAACCTACTTTATGCTAACCTAACCTACTTTATGCTAACCTACTTTATGCTAACCTAACCTACTTTATGCTAACCTAACCTACTTTATGCTAACCTATTTTATGTTAACTTAACCTACCTTATGCTAACCTAACCTACTTTATGCTAACCAAACCTCCTTTATGCTAACCTACTTTATGCTAACCTACTTTATGCTAACCTACTATATGCTAACCTAACCTACTTTATGCTAACCTAACCTACTTTATGCTAACCAAACCTACGTTATGCTTTATGTAATAATATTTTCTTTATTTATTGATGAATTTTCTTCCATCTCGACAACAAACTTTTGTACACCTTTACTAAGTCACTAGCAGATCAAAGGGAGTCTCTCTCTCTCTCTCTCTCTCTCTCTCTCTCTCTCTCTCTCTCTCTCTCTTTTAAGAGGTGGTGCTATGTCTCCTTAAGCATTACCCATACTACTTCCTATGGACTCAGGCGGCATCAGTAATATACAGGATACAAGGCTGGTGTGTAGTGTGCAGAATAAACCGCTGAGGAAGAGCAGTTTGGACATTTGTATAGTCAGTTAGAATTGGACCTGAGAGAGAGAGAGAGAGAGAGAGAGAGAGAGAGAGAGAGAGAGAGAGAGAGAGAGAGAGAGAGAGAGAGAGAGAGAGAGAGAGAGAGAGAGAGAGAGAGAGAGAGAGAGAGAAATGTCAATAGTCACAGTTTTGCAGGGATGATGATGATGATGATGGTGGTGGTGACGGTGATGTGATGATGATGGTGATGATGATGATGATGATGATGATGATGATGATGGTGGTGGTGACGGTGATGTGATGATGATGATGATGATGATGATGATAAATAACTACTTGTGGGTTCCTTGTTTTTCAGGTATCAGATTCCGGAACTTGAAGCCATGATACGCAAATAATCTCTCTCTCTCTCTCTCTCTCTCTCTCTCTCTCTCTCTCTCTCTCTCTCCAGTATCCTTTCTGTGCATCTATCTGTGTATCTATCAATCTATCTATGTGTGTAATATTTATGTTTTTATCTATTCATGCCCCTACCCACGAATTAATGTGTTTCTCTCAGTCTCTGTCCCTGTCTGTCTACCTGTCTATTTACTTATCTGTTAATCTATCTATCCATCCGTCTATCTATCAATCTATTCACAGTAACGGTGCAATTCACAGTAATATCGGTCGCTATTGTGTGCTCAGATCACTACTGTTTCTTTATTTTGTGTGTGTGTGTGTGTGTGTGTGTGTGTGTGTGTGTGTGTGTGTGTGTGTGCAGATTACTACTGTTTCTTTCCTCCGTGTGTGTGTGTGTGTGTGTGTGTGTGTGTGTGTGTGTGTGTGTGTGTGTGTGTGTGTGCAGATTACTAGTTTCTTTCCTCCGTGTGTGTGTGTGTGTGTGTGTGTGTGTGTGTGTGCATATTATTAGTTTTTTTTACTCCGCCTGTGTGTGTGCATATTGTTACTCTCTTTACTACGCCTGTGTGTGTGTGTGTGTGTGTGTGTGTGTGTGTGTGTGTGTGTGTGTGTGTGTGTGTAGACTGAGATACGGAATGAAGAGACAATGAGGAGAATCTGTACATTAATCAGTATGTTTTTGTGTGTGTATGTACGTATGAATGTTTATATGTGTGTAAGCATGTATATATGTGTGTAAGCATGTCGGCTATGTATCTATGTATGTATGTATTTAAGCTATATGTGTGTGTTAATATGAATGTACTGTATGTATGAATATGTGTGTGTATTCATGTATGTATATAACCGTCTGAGAAACGCTTCACATCACAAATACATCCACGGAAGCCACATTTTTCTTCATTTTCAAATTCTTTCAGTAGGTTTTGAATACTAGGCCTTTTGAGAGAGAGAGAGAGAGAGAGAGAGAGAGAGAGAGAGAGAGAGAGAGAGAGAGAGAGAGGATTGTATTGAACTAGAGTAAACTTGTATTTTTGTCCTTTTCTCTATGTACCCGAATCTTAGAATCAGCAAGATAGTCTGTTCCACGGACTATATATATATATATATATATATATATATATATATATATACCTAGGCTGCTTCCCCCAAGGAAAGGGAGGTAGCCGAGACAGGACGACACTCTGCCCATTTACTCATCCATTCAAACACATTCATTCGCATCTTAGCCCCAAAGGGGAGAACGGACAGATCCTCACCGCACCACACCGCACAAGGGTCAACTGCGCAATGCAATCAGTGACATCCACAGCAGGGCCCGACAGCAGAACTGGTTTACCCCTGCCACATCATAACAGACTCATCCCCTTACCCGCACCTGACCTGACTAGCTGATCAGACCAAATGCGGGAGAATATCCCCTCAGGGCTGCGTCATCACTTATTCATTCATAATTTCTCTCCATTTATTTATGTCACGCACAGCCACTCTTCCTTGCGCAACAGACATCCCTCTCGCATCCAGCGCTCTCTTCACACTGTCCATCCATCCTATTCGTGGTCTTCCTCTCAGCCTTACACCTCTCACATCAGATCTAGTTATCTTTTTCACCAATCGCTCATTATCCATTCTCTCCATATGCCCAAACCATCGCAACACCCTCTGCTCAACTCTACCAGTCATCTCCCGAACAACTCCAGTTCTCCTTCGCACTTCATCATTTCGCACTCGATCCATACGCGTCACTCCACACATACTCCTCAGACACCTCATCTCCATTACATTCAAACTTTTCCTCTCTGCTACACCCATATTCCATGTTTCAGCCCCATATAATGCAGTCGGTACCGCAACACCCTCATACAGACTTCTCTTTACATCCATTCTAAGCGAACAACATCTAAACACTTTTTTCATTCCTCCCAGCACCTTTCCTATTTCATTTATTCTAAACTTCACTTCTGCACCTATTCTTCCATCCATAGCAACATGTGACCCTAGATATTTAAAACACTCTACCTCCTCAAGCAACTCACCATTCAAAATTATATTCATCCCCTTACCATCCACCAACCTCGTACACTTCATCACTTTACTCTTATTCTCATTTACTTTCAATTTCCTCCTTTCACACACCCTTCCAAACTCCTCTACCAACTGTCTAAATCTCTCCTCTGAATCAGCCACCAGTGCAGTATCATCTGCAAACAGCAGCTGCTTCAGATTCCACTCTCCACCATCAACATTCACCAGACTCAGACCTCCACCTAAAACTCTTGCATTCACCTCCCTTACAACAGCATCCATATAAATATTAAACAACCAAGGCGACATCGCACTTCCCTGTCGCAGCCCCACTCTCACAGGAAACCAATCACTCACAGCATTTCCCACTCTTACACACGCTGTACTATTTACATAAAAACTTTTCACCTCTTTTATTAACCTACCATCAAGTCCAAACAATCTTAAAACAGTCCACAAAGCCTCCCTATCAATTCTATCATACGCTTTCTCTAAATCCATAAATGCCCAAAACACATCCTTGCCTTTCGCTAAATACTTTTCACACACTTGTCTCACCGCAAACACCTGATCCACGCATCCCCTCCCTTTCCTGAAGCCACACTGCTCATCACCAATCACTCCCTCTGTACCCTCTCTAACTCTCATAATTAACACTCTACCATACACCTTACCTACAACACTCAACAGACTTATATCCCTAAAGCTAGTACATTCATACTTATCACCCTTGCCTTTATACAACGGGACCACACAAGCACTTGCCCAGTCAACTGGCACCAAACCTTTCACAAAGCACACATTCAGCAATCATACTAACCAGTCAACAATATATATATATATATATATATATATATATATATATATATATATATATATATATATATATATATATATATATATATATATATATATATATATATGGCCAGACAGGAGGTGGAGAGATAAGGGAGAGAAGTCTGCAGGCAAAACGTGGCAGAGGTTGGCTCAGTCAAGGAATGCGTGGGCAAGACTCGGGGAGGTCTTTGTTCAGTAGTGGATTTGCAACTACTGATGGTATATATCTATACAATAGCTGGTGATATTTATCTATATATCTATATCTGTCTTTCTGTTCATCTATCTATCTGTCTATCTGTCTGTCTGTCTGTCTGTCTGTCTGTCTCTCTCTCTCTCTCTCTCTCTCTACTGTATATACCCTAGCGTACACTCTTTGTATTCTTTTTCCCCACGTTTTATTTCTTTCTCGTATTCATCATCATCACTGTCATCATCATCATCATCTTCACTATCACCACCACCACCACCACAACAACAACAACAACCTTAGAGCAATTAGCCTAATGAGTTTTCCCATAACTTGAATTAAATAATTAGATTAGCCTTCACGTGGACTTAATTTTTTTTTTTTTTTTTTTTTTGGTAATATTATGTGAGGGGGAAAAGAAGGAAGGTAGGTAGATAGGCAGGAGGGTAGTTACGTGGGTATGTAAGTAAGTAGGCTGGAATGTATAGGTAGATAGGAAGGCAGACAGGTAAGTAGGATGGTTGGTAGGCAGGTACGTGTATACGTGTATAATATTCAGCTTAATCCTGCATCATCCTTGAACATGCTTGGGGTTTCATTTACTCGGGACTTATCTTGGAAAGATCATATTACATCTCTTGTAAAATCTGCTTCCAAGAGATTGGGTGTGCTAAACCGACTCCGCTCTTTCTTTACCCCTGCGCAATTGTTGACTCTATACAGGGGTTTTATCCGCCACTGTGTGGAGTACAACTCTCATGTGTGGGGAGGCTCCCCTCATACAGCTCTTCTCAATAGGGTGGAGTCAAAGGCTTTTCGTCTCATTAACTCTCCTCCTCTTACTGACTCCCTTCAACCTCTGTCTCTTCACCGCACTGTTGCATCTTTATCTCTTTTCTATCGCTACTTTAATGGTCACTGCTCCTCTGAACTGTCTGCTTGCATTCCTCCACCTCTACGTCGGGCGCTTAGCACCCGTCTGGCAGCAAACCCTCATCCTTTTTCTGTCCAGCTCTCTAATGCAAGAGTTAACCGTTACTCCCAGTCTTTCATTTATGCAACAGGTCAGCTCTGGAACTGTCTCCCTCTGTCTGTATTTCCTGCTGCCTATGATCTCCAGTCTTTCAAACGCAGTGTGTCCAGGCATCTCAAAATGATCGGATCTTGAATTTGGCTCTCTATTGTATTTTGTTTTTCTCTTGGAGGGAACTGTTACTGCGGGCTCATGGCCTTTGGTTCCTTCTTCCTCGCATAAAAAAAAAAAAATACAAGCAGATAGATATATGCATTATAAATAGATAGATACATTGGTAGACAGACTGACAGACTGACAAACATATTAACACATGCATAGACGATCAACATAATAGATAATTATTTTGACTGACTAACTGATCAGTAGGTATAGAGGAAAAGATGGAGACAGAGAGATGGAGGAAATAAAAAAATGAGAAAGAAAGGGAGGGAAGGAAGGAATGAATGAAAGAAGAAAACCAAAATAAGACTATAGAGAACACTGAAGGAAGGAAGGAAAGAAGGAAGGAAGGAAGAGAAAAAAGAATACAGAGAACAAGGAAGGAAGTAAAGAAGGCAGGACAGAAAATATACACATGGAAAGAGACATAAACGTTTATACATTGAAAAGTGCACAGGCAAACACACACACACACACACACACACACACACACACACACACACACACACACACACACACACACACACTCACACACACACACACACACACAAATACACGAACACACACACACACACACACACACACACACACACACACACACACACACACACACACACACACACACACACACACACACACACACACACACACACACACACACACACGTCAAAGTTCTCTCTCTCTCTCTCTCTCTCTCATTAGCGTCTCGCATGCCAATTTCTCTGTCTCTCTCTCTCTCATTAGCGTTTCGCATGCAGTTTCTCTCTCCCTCCCTCTCTTCCTCCCTCTCTCTCTCTCTCTCTCTCTCTCTCTCTCTCTCTCTCTCCGCCTCCTCTTGCTCACTCGCACACTGCGGCATTTTCTCCTTTATAATTTTCTCTAAGCTTTCTTCCACTATCTCTAACTCAATTTACATATTCATTTTCTCTCAATCTCCTCTCTCTCTCTCACTCAATCACCACGCTACATAAAGCTCATCTGACCACAAAAAGCTCACTACACACAGCTCACTATACCAAAATATCCTCCTGCCATCTCTCAAAGCTCACCATATCAGCAGTCATTCCACACCAAGGCAAAGCTCACTAAATACTCAGGTCTTATAATTTACAAAGCTCACCTCAGCACTAGCAGGTAAATATCACACCACTACCACCAAAAAGGGCCCTTTCCTGACCACGAAAGCTTACCGTCTCATCTACAGCTCACCACTCTCTCCCTAGCACTAAAAGCTCACAACACAGGCTCAACTCACCACCAGAAACACCAAAAGCTCACTATCTACCATTAAAAGCTCACTACACAGCTCACCTCACTACCAGAAATAACAAAAGCTCACCTAGTAACCCAAAGTTCACCCCCAACACCCCTAAAGATCCCCAAAGCTTCCTAGAGCTCACCACTCCATCCAGTTACCACTTAAAGCTCAGTGTGAAAATAAAAACTCACCGGAAATACCAAAAGCTCGCCCAGTCACACCAAAAAGCTCTACCCTCACCAGAACCACAAGAGCTTCCTTTCCAAGCCACCAGAATCAGCCAAAGCTCAACCCAAGACCCATAACGCTCACCCAAAGCCATCTGGGAAACAACACTACGCTCTCCCAAACACACTCACACACACACACACGAAAGCTCACCCACAACACCTATAAAGCTCACAAAAGCTCCTCGCCTGCCCGTCCCTGCCTGAGTAAGAACATCATATTTGGTTTTCGAGCTACGCTGTCTTTACCAGAGAGAGAGAGAGAGAGAGAGAGAGAGAGAGAGGAATGCTTTCTCTCCCTACAATATCACTCATTCCATAACTACAACCACCACCAACACTTCCATAACCTCCATCACAACTACATCATTACCACCATAATTTCCACCATTATTGTACCCACCATAACTACCATCACTATCACCACTACCACCACAGCAGTTGCACCAGTACTATCACCACTACCACCACAGAAGTTGCACCAGTACTATCACAACTACCACCACAGCAGTTGCACCAGTACTATCACAACTACCACCACAGCAGTTGCACCAGTACTATCACCACTACCACCACAGCAGTTGCACCAGTACTATCACAACTACCACCACAGAAGTTGCACCAGTACTATCACCACTACCACCACAGAAGTTGCACCAGTACTATCACCACTACCACCACAGCAGTTGCACCAGTACTATCACCACTACCACCACAGCAGTTGCACCAGTACTATCACAACTACCACCACAGCAGTTGCACCAGTACTATCACCACTACCACCACAGAAGTTGCACCAGTACTATCACCACTACCACCACAGCAGTTGCACCAGTACTATCACCACTACCACCACAGCAGTTGCACCAGTACTATCACCACTGCCACCACAGCAGTTGCACCAGTACTATCACCACTACCACCACAGCAGTTGCACCAGTACTATCACCACTGCCACCACAGCAGTTGCACCAGTACTATCACCACTACCACCACAGCAGTTGCACCAGTACTATCACCACTGCCACCACAGCAGTTGCACCAGTACTATCACCACTACCACCACAGCAGTTGCACCAGTACTATCACCACTGCCACCACAGCAGTTGCACCAGTACTATCACCATTGCCACTACACCTACCGCTCAACACTCCTGCCCCTGAGAGTGGGTGCAGGCTTTGAGTGACTGCATTTGCCAACCTTCACCCCTCACCAGCTGATGCCTGGCTGTGCTTGATGACTCTCCCAGATCCACTGCCACACTCCTAGATCCACTGCCACACTCCTAGATCCACTACCACACTCCTAGATCCACTGCCACACTCCTAGATCCACTGCCACACTCCTAGATCCACTGCCACACTCCTAGATCCACTACCACACTCCTAGATCCACTGCCACACTCCTAGATCCACTGCCACACTCCTAGATCCACTGCCACACTCCTAGATCCACTACCCCACTCCTAGATCCATTGCCACACTCTGCTTGCCACAAGCCTTCAGTGTTCAGGCAGATCCCAAAACAGGGCAGTGCATGTACTGTACATTAGTTCAATCCCTGTACCCCTGTTTATATATATATATATATATATATATATATATATATATATATATATATATATATATATATATATATATATATATATATATATATATATATATATATATATATATATAACATTTTTGTGGACCCTCTAGTTCCCACAGTCCATGCTCAAGATGCTTGGGAAGAACATGTCACATGAGGAATAAGGCATAATCATCACTTTATAATAAGATAAGGTCACTGTTAAAGAAACTGTCAGACTGGAGGTGCAACACTGCAGACTGAAGGCCGCATGTCATAGCCTGCCAGCCGCCTAACTCCTGTAAATAAAACCATGTTCTGGTCCACCACACAAGACTTCTAAGGTCACAGACACTCTTCTGAGGCGAGAAGTACACGAGGCCCCTGGCATAACAGCAGCAGAGTTACAAAGAAACCACTCTGATATCCTGCTCACGCCGCACCATTCATTAGCATCCCTGAAATAAGCTGAATTTGTCCGTTGTCATGACGTCAAGAAAACCCTCCTCACAAATCTCATTATCTATCTTTATCTCTTTTCTATCGCAACTTCAATGGTCGCTGCTTCTCCGAACTGTCTTCTTGCATCCCTCAACCTCTACGATGGGAGCGTAACACCCGTCTGGCAACAAACTCTCATTCGTTTTCTGTCCAACTCGTTAATGCAAGAGTTAACCGTTACTCCCAGTCCTGCAACAGGTCAACTTTGGAACTGTCTCCCTCTGTTTGTATTCGCTACTTCCTATGATTTCCAGTCTTTCAAACGCAGTGTGTCCAGGCATCTCGAAATGAACCGATCTTGAATTTGGCTCTCTTTTTTATTATTATGATTTTTTTTTTGGGGGGGAGGGGGAGGGGGGAGGAACGGTTTGTGGGCTCCTGGCATTTGGTTCTTTCTTCCTTGCATTAAAAAAAATAAAGAAAAATATAAAGTGCATATTTTATATCAGATTTGCCTACAGCTATCGACACTGGACGCGAGAGCAGTGGACAACGCCATGTGGAACGACGGCAGCTCATTCCAGTGTGCTAAACTGAGCAATGCAGGTAAGTCGTCCACAAACAGTCATCAGTTTCGACCAACAGTACATCAGGAAAACTACAAAACACCCTGACCATGTTACGATCTGGGCTGCTTCAGTGGTGCTACGGTGAGAGGCAGTTTGTATTTCCTCCCACACAATGTTACAATGAACAGTGATCGGTATTTGCAGGTGACAACACAGCATCTGCTCACGGTTCGTGACACTGGCGGATGTGATGATGCACCTTGTTACTGGTCCGGGAAAGAGCTCAAGCGATTAAGTGATAACAATATTCAAGATCTGTAATGGCCAGGGAAGAGCTCAAATCTACTGTAAATGCATATTGAAAATGTTTGGTTGTATATGAAAAAGAACCTTAATTCTCAAGATTCCGCATCTGTGCCATAACTACCAAACCATCAACAAGATGTGCATACAGGACTAAAGTGTGGAATGTTTTCTGAATCTGATTTCAAGCCAAACTGTCAGCAAATGGCCACAGACAATAAAGGCTGGACACTATGTAAATGGTTAGCAATACTTTATCATTTTTTTTTCCACAGTAAATAATTTGTGCCACAAAAAGTGGGAAGTACTCTAAAATTTTCTGTCCTGGGAGTACTATTGTTACTACTAAAATAGTCTACAGATGCTGCCGTCATCAGTATATGTATGTGTGTATGTATTTTTGCAAGTATATATGTAGGGCATTATACATATGCATGCATACATATATGCATTTATGTATGCACGCAGGTATACAGTATGGATGCATGTATATATTTGTAAGGTTAAGAATGTGTGTGCATGTCTATGCATTTTTGTATGCACGAATGAATGCATGTAAGTATTTGTGTATATACAGGTATGTATATATATGTACGTATTTATGTATGCATATATGTAGGGTTATGTATGCATATATGTATGCATGTATGTATGCATGTAAATATGCATGCCGGGCTAGTAAGTATCCTATGTATGTATGTGTTCTCGGATGTATCCTATGTATGTTCGTATAATCCCATGTGCGTGCCCAAACCCACAAAACGTGCTCCAGAAACGCGTGAAGGGTTTAGACAACAAAGCATTTAGACACTTGGCTGTGGACAATGTTTACACTGGGTCAACACACCTGCCTTATTGACCTCTTGTCAGGTGGGGCTACAAGGATGCTGAAAATATCGACATTTAATCACTTTCGTAGCATCAACATAAATCACGTTTTAAGTAGGTAAACACCGTGTAAAAATACCTTTGACATCAAGTACTTGCTGAACAATGTTATGTTGCAATTAAGCGGGAAAAATAATAATAATAATAATAATAATACTTAATTTCTCAAACACCGAGAAATACTGGGCTGTCTTTGATATTGTACTTTCCTAATTTATGTTTAGGTCGAAGCATAACATTGTTCAACAAGTAATTAACATAATATAAAAGCTATTTTCACACAATATTTTCCTCTATTAAATGTGTTTTGTCCTAATAGTACGAAAATGGTCGTTGTCGATATTTTGAACTTCCTTGTGGCCAACAGAGCCGAAGGTATGACGTTACCATGACAACCGCTGTGCTGGTTCAACACAAACATCAGACAAGCGGCTTTTACAATGTCGTCTCTTGTTTGTGTGTTCTGGGAGGAAGGCAGTCAATATGTAAGTGCGAAAACCACTATAAATGTGTTCATATATCAAGCTTCTCTTACTCTGGTGGTGTAATATTAGGTAAAGTTAAGGTAGCATCAAAGAAAGTGTACAAAACTAGCCTGTCGGGAATGTGTCAGGTTTGGTGGCAAACTTTTTCTCAGTATATATCCTTTCTTTATTTTATGACGATATTTAATCATTGCTGATAGAAATAAAGTTTCTTTATGCAACCATCTTTTGTTCTGACCTGCACAGGTTAAGTCGTTGAATATACTGCAATATCAGAAGATAAGTACAGTACTTTGGTCTTGTGTAACGCCTTATATACTGGCCAACCAACACCACGCTTTACTTCACACACACAAGGCCTAGGCGACGGTTTATGTAGCCCCCCCCCTCTCTCTCTCTCTCTCTCTCTTTCTCTCGTCTAGATACATACATACATACAGATAGATACATACTTACATACACACATACATAGATAAGCACAAGATTGGCGAATCGGATGTAAATAAAAGTTAGCATTTACACAGTGCCTGGAGATGGGAAGAAATGATTCCTTTTTTTTTTTTTTTTTTTTCCCCGTCGATAAAAGGTCAAGATCACGAATGATTTTTAAAGTTTGGGAATCTGTAACAACGTCTTGCTATATCACTCTATAGCCTACACCTATTTATACATATATGGAGAGAGAGAGAGAGAGAGAGAGAGAGAGAGAGAGAGAGAGAGAGAGAGAGAGAGAGAGAGAGAGATCGTAAAAAAGTAATAAAGGAGCTACAGTTTGCAGTTTCATGGAGCTTTTACACAGGGAGTATTTATTTCTATATTTTTGAGGTACTACCTCCGTATAATTTATTTAGTGTGTAAGTGTAGGGAGAGGGAAGGTGTGTGTGTGTGTGTGTGTGTGTGTGTGTGTGTGTGTGTGTGTGTGTGTGTGTGTGTCAGAGGTAGGCATTCCGCCAACCCTCCCTTAATCTCGTATATATCTTTTATATCTCTGCCAGGAACCGTGCTAAGTCTGCCATTCGCTCTGCTAAACATTATTTCATTTTTATTAAAAGTCCTTAACTCTCCAACTCAAACTCTCCCTGCTCCTTCTGGCACCTTGCCAAAAACCTTTCTAATAATTTTACGTCATCCTTCCCTACTTTTCTCCACTCTGATGGCTCTGTAGCTATTTCTTCAACTGATAAAGCATATCTCTTTCTCAGACGGTCAGACTTTCTCCTCCAGTTCTACCTTAGACGATTGCGTGCTGTTACTTCATTAATTCCCCCCCTCTGACTTCCTCATGGCTGACATTAAAGCGTCTTCACGTGATGTGTTTTCTCACATGACTGGCTTCAATACTAACAGGGCATATGGGCCTGATGAAGTCCCTCCTGTTGTTGTCAAGAACTGTGCTTCAGTGCTCACACCCTGCCTAAGTAAACTCTTTCGCCATTATCTGTCAACTTGTACCTTTCCTTCTTGCTGGAAGTTTGCTTTCAATCATCCCGTCCCAAAGAAGGGTGACCATTCCCAACCCTCTATCATCCACTTGCTTTAACATCCTGTATTTCTAAAGCTTTGCAGTCTATTTTTCACACACACACACACACACACACACACACACACACACACACACACACACACACACACACACACACACACACACACAATTTAAAACACCTTTCCTATCATAAATTTCTCTCTGATTTTCAGTGTGGGTTCCGCCAGGGACGCTTCACCCGCGATTATCTCACTCACCTTTCCTATTTCTGGTCATCCTCCTTTCGGGACTTTGGCAAATGCTTTGCCATTGCACGTGACATTTCAAAGGCTTTCGATCGAGTCTGGTATAAATCTTTAATTTCCAAACTGCCCTCTTAAGGTTTCTCCCCTTCTATCTGTGCCTTCATCTCTAGCTTCCTTACTGGTCGGTCTGTAGCTGTGTAGACGGTTACCGTTCTTCTCCCAGGACCATAAATGCTAGTGTTCCTCAGGGTTCTGCCCTATCACCGACTCTCTCCCTTCTAATCATCAGTGATCTTAGCTGTACATCTAACCCAATCCACTCACACGCTGATGACCACCCTTCACCTTTCCATCCACTTCTTGTAGCGTCCATCTCAGCAGTCGCTTCAACAAACAAGGGATGAGGCTATGGCACACTTAATGTCTAACTTGGCTCATATCTATCTTGGGGTAAAAATAATCTTTTCGTGTTTAATGCATCAGAAACTCTATTGATCCATTAGAATCTACCATAGGAATATTCTCTAATTTTTAACATGACACAACTCAATCCTGCATCATCTTTGAACACAAATAGGGTTTTATTCTCTTGGGATTTATCTTGGAAAGATCATTTTACCTCTTCTGTAAGATCTACATTCAAGATATTAAATGTGCTAAGCCGGCTCCGTGCCTCATAATTTTACCCCTGCACAGTTGTTGACTGTATACACGGGTTTTATTCCTTCCTGTGCAGAGTACAACTCTCATTTGTGGGGAGGCTCCACACATATAGCTCTTCTCAACAAGATGGAGTCAAAGGCTTTTCATATCATTAACTTTCCTTCTCTTACTGGCTCCCTTGACTCTCTCTCTCTCTCTCTCTCTCTCTCTCTCTCTCTCTCTCTCTCTTTCTCTTCACCGCACTGTTGCATCTATATCTCTTTTAAATCTCCACCTCACTGGTCACTGCTCCTCTTAACAGTCTGCTTGCATCTCTCCACCACTATGGCGGACGCGTAGCACCCATCTAACAGCAAACTGTGATCCCTCTTCTGTCCAGCTCTCTAATGCAATAGTTAACCGTTACTCCCAGCCCTTCGTGTATTCAACAGGTCAACTCTGGAACTATCTTCCTCTGTATTTCTTATTGCCTATGACCTCCAGCCTTTTAAATGCAGTGTGTCCAGGCACCTCGAAATGGACAGACATTGAATTTGGCTTCCTATAATCTTGTTTTAATTTTTGCTTGGAGAGAATACTCACTACAGACTTGTAGCCTCTGGTTCCTTCTTCCTTACAACACACACACACACACACACACCAAAACCAGCACAAAGGCCAGGTTTATTCCCACCATGTCTGCAGGTTTCATCCTTTAATGCATTACCCACGGATGGATCACTATTCTCCCTTCATGGTAACTTGACAGATTATCGTCCCTTTGCAACTTATTTCTCACCAGTCACTGCCAGCAAAGGACAATACTACAGTTCTACATTCTATACATTGCACTTTTTCGTGACTAGCATCACATTCTGGTGTTAATATATCAGCAGTCAGAATGTAGGGATGTCAGTTTCAGACCAGTTTAGAGTAAAAGGAATATAGCTTTACAACTGAGTGGAGAGGGACGCCTTCACGTGCTGGCACAGATATAACAAGGCGGGTCAACTGTCTGGTTATAAAATTGTCCCTTCAACCACTTCCTTATCCCCCGGAAGGAGGATGGTGGAGTACAGGAGGCCAACCCTTCAGCCAGCAGTCCACAGGGTTTACAGTTCAAAGCAGCATGGGGCTCAAAACAGCCACAGCCAAATGCTCTCTCTCTCTCTCTCTCTCTCTCTCTCTCGACCGCAGAGGTCAAATGCTGAAAGCCAACGCTGATAATAACGTTTTACTGAATGTCTGAATTACCACCATAATGAATATATATACCATGATGTGATGAGTGAAAATTATTAACATGCCCAGTATACAACATTACATCTTAGAGAGAGAGAGAGAGAGAGACTTACATAGCCAGTGAAATATTAAGAAGCGATAAAATCATTAGACAGATCTAGATATTAAACAGATAATGACAAAAAGCTAGATGGATGGGTGGATGAATATAGATAGATAGATAGATAGATAGGTAGATAGGCAGGTAGATAAATGGATAGGTAGATGGACCGATAGAAGAGAGAGAGAGAGAGAGAGAGAGAGATTACTGCCTTCCCCGGACACACAATAACTGGGTCATTTCTAGCTGATGAGTTACACTGTAGTACCATTCCCCATCTCCCCCCAGTGTAACCTGTCAGCCAGAAATGACCCACGATGTCCGGGTTGGGGCAGTGTCTCGGGTCCTTTCGTGTGCACCTGTATGTATGCTTGTGCGTCTGCTGACCAATAGGAGTCGAACGCGAGATCCTGTGTGTGTGTGTGTGTGTGTGTGTGTGTGTGTGTGTGTGTGTGTGAAATGAGTAGGACGGTAAGGCAGTGAGATGGGGTTCAAGCGGCCTCTTGTGGGTTCAAGCCTAAACCACTGACAGCAATGTGTTTGTGTCTTTATGTTGGTTTATTATACTCTCTCTCTCTCTCTCTCTCTCTCTCTCTCTCTCACTTCATCCATCCATCTATCAAGCTGTCTATGACATCTGTCTGTGTTTAATATCTATATATGTCTAATGATTTACCTCTTCCTAATATTTCAGGGACTATGTAAATCTCTCTCTCTCTCTCTCTCTCTCTCTCTCTCTCTCTCTCTCTCTCTCTCTCTCTCTCTCTCTCTCTCCAGCTTGTGATCGTCGTTTCAACAACAGACGCTCGATCGACGCTTCCAAACTGATGTGTGTGTGTGTGTGTGTGTGTGTGTGTGTGTGTGTGTGTGAGAGAGAGAGAGAGAGAGAGAGAGAGGCTCCTATAAGGTAAGGTACTGTTTTTCGCGTTACTTTTTGCAGTGTTATGGACGGATTATGTACGTTTTTCAAGGAAGTTTCTTTTACTGTTATCAAAGACTTTTTCGCTTCTTGTTTTCAGCTGTAATTTCTACGGCCTCCTGCCACGGCTTCCACCGATATATAACGAATGCATGCCACTGTCTTGCTGCAAGTCTGGGGTTTTCACGAAAACTTGGGGGAATTTTCCTGAATATTGTAATTTATTATTATTATTATTATTAGTTATTATTATTATTATTAAATAAATGACTGCCTCCGTCTACCTATGGTGCGGCAGGCGTTAAGTAATTCGTGTGGCAATCTGTGTGTGCGTGGGTGCGTGCGTGCGTGCGTTGGTGGGTCAGTGTGTCCGTGATAGTATTGTGGGTGCGATATCTCCTGAACCCCTTGACCAATTGCCACCAGAATTTTGTCAGTGATGCACTAGGAAGGAACGATGAACTGATTGGTTAAGCAAGGCCAGGGGTCAAAGGTCAAGGTCATATCGGTGTATGAGCGATATCTCCTTAATCCCTCGACGGATTTCGACCAGAGTTTTGTCAGTTATACAGTATGAAGGGATAATAAACTGATTAGATCACAGAGGTCAAGAGGTCAAAGGTCACATGAGTATAGACGTGGTATCTCCTGAACGCCTCGACGGATTTTGACTAAAATTTGGTCAGTGACAGTATGAAGGGCGGATAAACTGATTAGGTCAGCAGCGTCAGGGGGTCAAAAGTCAAGGTCATATGAGGTCGAATTTGTTCATTTTTAGTCTTTTTTCAACCCACAATGAACCCTGTCATGGAGGCTGTGTGGTGGGTTCGTACACAAGGCTTGGTGGAGGCATGTCAAGCGATGATTTGTGTCCACAGTTATGGCCTCCAGTTCTCGCCATTTAATTCGCCTAAGGAAAGATGTGTCGTACCAAAGGTGTTTATTAAGGATGTATCACACCCCTCCAGCAATACATCCTAACCTGAAGGTGTTTATTAAGGATGTATCACACCCACTTATATACATCCTAACCTGAAGGTGTTTATTAAGGATGTATTACACCCCTCCAGCATTTAAATACATCCTAACCTAAAGGTGTTTATTAAGGATGGATCACACCTCTCCAGCAATACATCCTAACCTGAAGGTGTTTATTAAGGATGTATCACACCCCTCCAGCAATACATCCTAACCTGAAGGTGTTTATTAAGGATGTATCACACCCCTCCAGCACTTATATACATCCTAACCTGAAGGTGTTTATTAAGGATGGATCACACCCCTCCAGCAATACATCCTAACCTGAAGGTGTTTATTAAGGATGTATCACACCCCTCCAGCAATACATCCTAACCTGAAGGTGTTTATTAAGGATGGATCACACCCCTCCAGCAATACATCCTAACCTGAAGGTGTTTATTAAGCATGTATCACACCCCTCCAGCATTTAAATACATCCTAACCTGAATAAACCGGTCAGGGGATGGAAGAAAATAAATGAAGACATCCCGGACTCAGTAGGTTAATGTACCGCTGTCTTCAGGTGGCTGTGCAGTGAATGACATGACAAACTGTTTCTCGTAACCCAAGAAACTTTTAACACTACTGGATGGTAACCATATCACCAATAGGACGCCTGCTGGGCTAGTGGGTTGAGGAGCTCCAACTGAATGGGGCTCGTAAGTGTTGCCATCCAAGGATTGGTTAGGTTTATTGGTTACTGCCTCTCAAGGAAGAGCGCCAGTGAACAATTTGAGTCGCCTCAAATGTTGTAACTGATCAACCTAGGTACAGTGGCCTATGCTCCTGATGAGGCAAAAAAGGATTGTGTGATAAACAGATTAATTATCAAACACATCTTCCACTTAGTGGTAGGTAGGGGCGCTCACCATCCACTCACTCAATGTAGTGCTATCCACTCACTCAATGTAGTGCTGCTCTTGGGTGTCTGCCCTTTCCGCTCCATCCTTCTTTCCTTCCATCTTCTTCTGTCTTTCTTTCCTTCCATCTTCTTCTGTCTTTCTTTCCTTCCATCTTCTTCTGTCTTTCTTTCCTTCAGTCTTTCCTCGTCCTTCTGCCTACGGGTGACTTTACACTCCCTCTTCTGTCTTTCATTCCTTCATTCTGTCCTCGTCCTTCTGCCTGTGGGTGACTCCACACTGAGTGACAAGCCAAATTGTTTCCTGTACACCCTATAAAAAAGGAATCGGGACCCTTACTGCACGATACAATATGCCACACCTCACGAAGGAATTTGAAGCCCCAACTGAGGTCTGGTGCGTGGTTGGTATCCCTGGTCTACTGAGCTGCCAGTTATCTGCGGTAACAACCTTGTGCGATTTAACCTGTTTTATAATGTCTCAGTATGGAGACTGTGCGTCATGAAATAAGTTATGCTTCACGATACACAGCAAGAATTATAGCAGAGTTGCGAGTAAGAGCACATTAGTAACTTATCTTGCCTCCTGGGGTAGATCTAAGGTGTAGACGATGATAAAATATTTTGTTATAAAAGCCTGACCGATCATATGCTAGAGTCCTAGGTATCATATGGGAAAGCCAAAGACAAGAGCATGGTTTATTGGTCGATATTAAAAGAAAACACGTCCTTAAGAATGAATGAATTACATTTATTTGCATCAGTAATTAATGTATGACCCCCCCACGTCAATAACACAGTTTAACCGACGTGTCATGGATGCACACACAGTTTCTAAAAATTTCTGTCCTGCTGGTCCTCGCATATGTTCGCATGACCTCATCACATGACCGAGTAATTGTTCTCTGGTACGGTAGTGGCAATCATGGATGTGACATCTGACTATTTCTGACCACACATGCTCGATCGGGTTGAGGTCTGGTGATTTTGGAGGGTGAGGCACGAGCGTAATGTATGGATGGTTCCGAAACCAATTCTTGACAACATTACTCGTGTGTATGGGTGAGTTGTCCTGGATAAGGAAGAATGGCGTGTCGTCAGGGTAGAGCAGCTGCTGCACAGACGGAAGAACCTCCTCCAATACTCCACGTATTTAGTTCCAGTGAATCTGCCTGGTCCTACGTCTGTCAACTCCCCAACGCCACTCGAGTGAATCCAGCCGAAACACCCAACAGTAATTCTGCCACTTCTTCGAGTTGCAACCACATGTTTCCTGTCATACCTAGGAACAAACAGTGGACAGTAAGGGACCATATAAATAAATAGTTGTTATGATGCGGCGATTTAGGTAACCTGGACCATACAGCCACGCCGAAATGTATACTCCTCACGTGAATTTAATTCTGTGTGGATTGATGTCAAATCCACTAGAAAGTGACCAGATCCTACAACAATCTTTACTCTAGCCCTGTGGAGGTGTTACCATATTATCAATTATCTAACATAATACGTATGAGAAAGTTACTTAGGATAGTGAGGTAACATACCAGCAGTAAATTTATATAACCACTTAAATAATCACATAATATAAAATAACCGATGGGTCACGAATGTAATATGTCACAAACACTCAAGAGAGAGAGAGAGACGAATGTAATATGTCACAAACACTCAAGAGAGAGAGAGAGAGAGAGAGAGAGAGAGAGAGACAGACAGACAGACAGACAGACAGAGACAGAGACAGAGACAGAAACAGAGAGAATTCATACCTTTCGTTCATTGGGCGCCACACCTTTGCAGTCACTATATCCTCAGTAGAAAATGTCTTCTCGTCACAGTATATGATGTTGTCCCAATATGCAGCAGGCTGGTCTGCATATTCCAAGGCATATTCCATACGTCGTTCCATGTCGGTTTCGGTGAGCTCCGGCTTTTTAGCTGGCATACGGCCATGGAGACCACGGGATTTATCGCGGTTTCGAATTGTCTGTGCTGTGCAGGTCAATCCAAGTTGTCGACGGATGGCTGTGGCAGCGGTGAACGAGTTACTGTCGACGATATTTGCAATCGCTGTGTCCTGATTTGGCGTTGTGCACCGAGGTCTGCCCGGTCCACGCTTATGCAAGACGTTCCCAGTTTCGTTGTGGCGTTGTATCCATCGGGCTACGGTGTTCTTTGACACGTTAAGCTGCCTGGCAATTTCGCCATTGCTGAGGCCCACTCCGTGTAATGTGACGATAGCTGCACGTGTCCTCTCTGAAGTTTTCATCACAGTTCTCATATCTGGTGAAATTTAAAAGCACCAATACACCTCCTACTGCTTCATTGCATGCTTTGCTCATTGCAGTTGAACCACTCCCGATACCAGCATTTTCGATACATTGTCTGCAAATCTTGCACCTCTTTTTTTAAGTGTTTATATCTCACATGAATGGCCCCGTACCCTTCACCCTCCCTCCACGATGAACCAATCTTATCGTGTTTATCATACTACTGATATGTGAATAATTCTCCATTTCATGATTCATTCCCTATGTCATACCGATCACAGCACTGAACTAAATAATGCTACTACTGTAATCACATACAATCTGCGATTATATGTAGCCTTATACTTTTTTACTTATTTTTTGAATAAGTTAACTTATTCATCCAACCGTTGTAATGGTGTATAATACAGTAGTGAGTTTATTTCCTTCCACTGTAAAATTTTATCATGTCCAGAGTGGTAACCCAGATTCGTTGGTTGCCAAGCACATATTGACTGCCAGTTATATTATTATTTAACCTGTTGGTAATGTTATACTGTTTAGAGGTTTACAAGCAAGTTACATATTCCTCGTTATCATTACTTCAAGACGACACGGAGCTAGGAGAACATCATCCTTTAAAACGCAGACACCTGCAAAGGGAGGGAGGAGGGGGAAGGCTTCAGGGGTACCAACCCCGCCACGTCTTCACGGCTTTCGTATCAGTGGTCATTGCGAGACGCATCAGCTCGTGGGGTCCCGATTCTTTTTTTATAGGGTGTACACCAGGAAACCACTTACTCTGCTGGGTGGTAACCATATAACCAAATTTTGGCGCCTGGTGGTTTTGTGGGTAATTATTGTGCTCCAATCGGATTGAGCCGTTGAAGGTTTATATCCAAGGGGTGGTTGGGGTCTATTGCTCACGTAATGCCACTCAGTGATGAGTGAGGTTGGTCACTCGCATCTTAAATGTCAGGACCAACTGCCTAGCCCCGGGCTCCTACGCTCCTCATGGGGTAACGTAGGATTGGATGATGGATGGATGGATGGATGGATCTTCCACTTCAGGTTGTTTCTTAGCAGTAGGGCTCCCGATGTTGTACGGATTAAAAAAAAAAAATGAAATCTATGATCGTGCCTACCTGCACTGCCTGGGACCTTATGGGGCCACCCTCCTGTTGGAGACTACTCCCGGGATACCATTTTACCCACTGAACCTACGTTCCTCCTTGAGTCCATTTCCCCAGGGATATATTCCCCATGGACCTGTTCCTACTGTGGACCTATTCACCCCATGGACCTGTTTCTACTGTGGACCTATTCACCCCATGGACCTATTCCTACTGTGGACCTATTCACCCCATGGACCTATTCCTACTGTGGACCTATTCACCCCATGGACCTATTCCTACTGTGGACCTATTCACCCCATGGTCCTATTCCTATTCTGGACCTATTCACCCCATGGACTCATCTTCCTACTACCCACCTACCCACTCATCCACCTATCCTGCCCACCCACCCACCTCCCCAAGCTACTCATCCATCCATTATGCCCAGCCTCCTACCCACCCACTCATCCACCCACACTGCCCCACCACAACCAAACACCCACACAACCCTGCCCATCCACCCACCTGACCCATCGCCCCACCACCTTACCCAACCAAGTACTTTTTTCACATCACATCCATCTAACATTCAATACACCAATACACCACATCACCATCCACTCACCATCAATACCATTACCACAATACAGTTCAGATAATACACCACATCGTCATCACAACCAAACCACCCATTACCACCACCATCACATCTCATCACCACATTACTGTTCTGTCATTTTGCTATATGACTCAGGCAATTTCTCACTACACAATATCATCACCATTTCATCCCTGTAACACCATCACCACCACCATGACAGCCACCCAACTCCCTCACCACACACCCACACACACACACACACAGCACAACACATTGCAAATCAGCACTGAATGACTTTATAGCATACCTTTGTCAGCTTTCCACCACACAATACAACCCTCCCACTACCACAGTATTATAACACACACACACACACACACACACACACACACACACACACACACACACACACACACACACACACACACACACACACACACACACACACACACACACACACACACACACACACAAAATCGAACTATACAAAAACACCCACCCTCCCACTCACTCCCAAACGAACTATACAAAACACCCGCCCTCACTCCCCGAGCGTTGGTGCAAATATACAAAAATAAAATAAAATTAACAGCCAACAAATAAAATCAGTAATACAAATAAAGCCTGAGAAGTCCTTAGGTGTGGTCAGATCTAAATAATTATGTCAAGCTGTGTACGTGTGTCTGTCTATGAGTTTGTTCGTTTCTTTCACGTGAAGGGTAATAAATATCGACCAAATTCTTTTGGCATTAAATAAATAAATAAATAGCTATCGCGCGAAAAGCTACGGCGCGAACTTGTTGGAAATCGCGACACGCAAAATATGCATAATAATTTTTTCGATTCATTGATCAGAATTGGCCACTGTGGGCTCAGTTACGGTATGGAAACAAAGATAATGGTATTTGCAAACACTGTATGATGGAAAGGCTGTTACTTATTCCCGCAAAGTTTTGCAGGCAAGCACTAGTAAAACATATAGAAAAGGCGGTAAAGAAATAACTAAGATTAAAAAAAGCTATGGTGAAGAAAATAAATAAAGGAATAAGTACTGGGTAAAAATGTTGTGCTATAGATGACTTAAGAAATAACTGAAACTGTCTTAGTTATGAAGAGCAGGGAGAGGGTGGGAGTTAGGAGTGGAGGGTATGTGTGGGAGGAGGAGGAGGAAGATAGGAAGACAATGAGAGAGAGAGAGAGAGAGAGAGAGAGAGAGAGAGAGAGAGAGAGAGAGAGAGAGAGATTAAATGTCTGACTTTCTCGGACTGTCTTCTAAGTGGTTCTGAAAACGTCGTAACACCTATATCTCGGCGTTGTATTCCCCCTACGGCACCTTAATACCTTCTTGTATGTTTATCCATCTGTCTTTCTATCTATCTCTCTATCTATCTATCTGTTGCCAGACTCCTTTGTGTCGTATGGGATGGTCACGACAAATCGCCTCCCCGTCGCCCTGCCGTCTGCTATTTGGCTGCCCCCCTCCTATTCCCACCCTCCTCTCTATTAAATATCTCCATTCTACCCTTCCGTCTCATCCTTGGTCTACCACTCCTCTCCCCCTCCACCTCACTCACATACACTCTTCTAGTCAGTCTCTCATTCTCCATCCTCTCCCACTCCACCTCACTCACGTACACTCTTCTAGTCAGTCTCTCATTCTCCATCCTCTCCCTCTCCACCTCACTCACATACACTCTTCTAGTCAGTCTCTCATTCTCCATCCTCTCCCCCTCCACCTCACTCACATACACTCTTCTAGTCAGTTTCTCATTCTGCACACCATCTCAAAGTATTACTATTACCACTTGTCACATCCACACCACCACAACGCTCCTTTACTTCCTCATTTGTCTTTTGTGTCACTGATACAAACCATCACGGGAGAGCAAGACTATCTATCTATCTATCTATCTGTAACCCGACGCCCTAATCTAGCAAAGAGTGGCCGCAGACAAAACGCCTCCAAGTCGCTGTCACCTACCATTTGACCGCCCTCTCGCAACTCACTCCATATCAAATATTAACTTTACTAGTATTAACAAGTGCTGAGCAAAAATAACTCGCTAGTGAAGAGGTGTTAGGAACCAAAGCCACTGTCTTTCTCCCTCCTTCCCTCCATCTCACCTATCTCTCCTCTCAGTTATTCCTTCTGTCCACATCTATTCTTGCCATCTCCCCATCCTCTCTCTCTCTCTCTCTCTCTCTCTGAGTCTGGCTGCAGGGAAGTGGAGATGGAGTATGAAAAATATTTATGGAGTTTATCAGGGATTTTAAGCGAGGAAGAAGAAGGAGCAGGAGGAGGAGGAGGAGCAGGAGGAGGAGGAGGAGGAATTCCATTTATGCCTACTGACCGAACAAGGGTTACGTTATTCATTTTCCATTTCTTCCTCCTTTTCTAAGTTTTCCTCCTCCTCTTCTCCATCTCTTCTTCCTCCTTCTCCTCTTCCTCCATCTCCCCTTCCTCCTCCGTCTCCTCTTCTTCCTCCTCCTCCTTCTCTTCTCCTTTCTGGCATAACGAGTGACCAAGGGAGTTCTCTCTCTCTCTCTCTCTCTCTCTCTCTCTCTCTCTCTCTCTCTCTCTCCATACGATCAATACATAGATAACGATGCCATATAATCTAAGTAGGTTATGTAGGTAGGTAGGTAGACAGGTAGGTAGGTAGGTAGGCCGGTAGGAACAAAGGTACAAAGTACAAAGGAAAGCAAACAGCAACAGACCTTATGGTCCTTTCGAGGCTGTTTGGTACAGAGTAGACTGTGACTACAAGATCTAACTCTACATGCTGAAGGATAAGGATCGTAAAGCAAGAAGGCTCCCCCCGCCTCCAAACCCTCCAGCCAAAACTGGCAAGAAAAAGTGAGAAAAACCACAGCGCACCATGGAAAAACTGACATGGAAATTTCATAGGAAAGACTGAAAAGGAAAAGCTACATTCTATAATACATTATCTAAAAGTTACCAGTATGAATAACCTGAAAGAGAAAGTAGTAAAGTACAATGAGTAATCTAATAAATAAATAACTAATGCATGTCGCTGTACAGGTACGTTGAGTTGACGGGGCGTCTGCGGACACAGTGTGAAAATTGCACAGTGCACAGTGTGGATATTCAGGGGTGGTGTGGCAGCCTTGCCTGGCGCTATTAAGGTAGGCAGTAGCCAATCAGGCCCCAGCTCCATTTATTCCACTGAGACTAGGAACTTTCCCATGCGGGACAAGCAAACAAGTCACCTCCTGAAGCAGTGACCCCTGGTACATTAAAAAAATCCCGATGGTGGCCACGTAACTAAGAGGGACCCTCAGTGATCCACAGCCCATCACAGGTAAAAAGTATGAGCAGTGACCGTTAACTCAGGGCTATCTGTGCATATACTATATTTGCATTTAATTAATTGATCCAGGCTCTAAAAAACTAGAATAAAATAAAACAGAAAATTATACATACACAAGTGTTTTATTCAGGAGTAAACATATTTAGCTGAGGGTTGGATGCCAAATACTTATCCAGGCGACCTTTAAAGGTTTGTATTGTATTACAATCTATTACGTCGGAGGGCAATTTATTCCATATATTTACAACTCCATTGAAGAAGAAATGCTTAGCTTCATGCGACTGGAATCGATCGCCAATTATTTTATGCCCATTGCCTCTAGTGTAGTTCGAGTGATGAACTGTGAAGTATTTATCGACAGCCATGTTATCATGTCCTTTGAATATCTTGAATACTTGAATTAAATCTCCTTGTATCCTCCGTTTTGTTAGGGTAGAGATTCAGGGCTTCTAAACGTTCCTCATACAGTTTATTTCTCAATCTAGGTATCATCTTTGTCATCCTTCACTGCACTCTTTCAAGCTTTTCCATATCCTTTTTATATTACGGTGACCAAAACTGAATGCAATACTCCAAGTGTGGGCTTACTAAGGAATTATACAAAGTAAGGACGATATTATCGGATTTATATTCAAATGCTCTGACTATGAACCCAATCAATTTGTTGACTTTTTTCACAGCTTCTGTACATTGTTTGCTTGGTTTCACATCATTTGTTATTATAACTCCTAAGTCTTTTTCATGGTTTATCCTATCAAGCTGGACATTATTCATGCTATAACTTGCTCTTACATTTTTACTGCCAATGTTTAACACTTTGCATTTATTAATATTGAAATCCATTTGCCAGACTTGGGCCCAGTTAAATAGTTGATCAAGATCTCTCTGAACTGCCTGTCTTTGCAGTGCTGTATCTGCTCTGTTACCTATTTTAGTATCATAAGCAAATTTTGAAATCTTACAACACAATCCTTCGTCAATATCATTCATATATAAGAAAAGAATAGGACCTAACACTGAACCCTGCGGCACTCCTCTTGTAACGTTTATCCAGTCTGACTCTTTTTCCATTTATTACAACTCTTTGCTTTCGTCCGGTGAGCCAATCTTCTACCCATCCGAGAACACTGCCACTGAAACCATGTGCCTTTAGCTTCTGAAGGAGTCTTTTGTGTGGAACTTTGTCAAAAGCCTTATGAAAATCGAGGTAGACCACATCAACAGATTTAGTCTCGTCATACATGTTCAGTATATCATTGAAAAAGTCCAGCAGATTCGTGAGGCAAGAGTGATTATTACGAAAACCATGTTGCGAATCTTTTATGAGATTGTTTCTTTGTAAGTGTTTTACAAACTTGTCTCTGATAATAGTTTCAAGCAATTTGCAAACCACTGATGTTAAATTAATTGGGCGGTAGTTTTCTGGTTGGGCTCTGCTGCCCTTTTTGATTATTGGGGTTACGTTAGCAAGCTTCCATTCATGTGGCACCTTATTGCTCTAAAGTGATAAGTTAAAAAGTTCAGCTAAAGGCTCTGATATTTCATTTTGTAGTTCCTTCAATACACGTGGTGATATTTTGTCCAGTCCTGGTGCTTTATTCTCTTTTAATCTGTTTATTGCAAGCAGTACGTCGCGATCGCTCACTGTAATGTCAGTGATTATGTTGCCCTCTTCTATAGGAATGGGGGAAACAGTAGGAATTGTATGTATATTTTCTGTTGTAAATACTGACGCGAAGAAAGTACTAAGAATTTTCGCCATCATAGTTTCATCATCAGTGTGCTCTCCGTTATCTGTGACTAAGGGACCGATTGATGGAGTTATTACCTTTTTGCTTCTTATGTAACTGAAAAATTCTTTGGGATTTGATTTACTGATACTTGCAATATGTGTCTCAAGGTTTTTCTTACTGCATTTAATTAATTTTTTGGCATTTCGTCGAAGGGCATCGTATTCATTTTTATCACTTTGACTCTTTGTGGCATTATGATTCTTATATGCAAGATTTTTTGCTTCTAAACAGTGTTTAATGTTGGAGTTCCACCATTTGGGTTTAGAATTTTTGGCGGGCCTTCTGTTGCACATAGGAATACATAATTTGATGGCACTGTTGAGAGTTTCTGTAAAGTAACTCCACACGTCATTGATATCTAAAGTTTCGACAATGGGGTGCCAGTCAACTGCACCTGCAATTGCCTTTAATTTCTTAAAATTTGCTCTCTTAAAGTCGGACACTTTCTCACAACTGGCCTTGACACTGTCTTCATTGAATTTAATGTTAAATGTAACTACTATGCGTTTCAGGGGCCTTGACCCATCGTTTTTCGCAGATATCTGCGAAACAAACGTCAGGATCAGTATGGCATATTACCACGGCCTGTTTCACACCCTGCTCTAATTTTAGGCACTATAGTGCATTGCCAAATGTACTTGATTACGGCGTTTACTCTTGACTGTGATAACGTCGTATCCTTCAGCCGACACGGCATTCGAACAGGTGAGGCGTGACTCAGTTGTGACGTCACCAAATACACTACCCCTCCCTACTCCCTCACTCCTCTCTCTCTCTCTCTCTCTCTCTCTCTCTCTCTCTCTCTCTCTCTCTCTCTCTCTCTCTCTCTCTCTCTCAATTGCGGTTTTACAACCACAACGACAACGTAACATGTTGGACATGGCAGTGACGAGGCAAGTTTCTTCATAGAATGCGGGAATAAGCCTAATGCTGCCCACTGCCCGTGGCTCACCATGTTAACGTATACCGTACGTCGAGGGAAGAGGGAGGAGGGTGGGGAAGGAGGGGTAGTGTATTTGGTGACGTCACAACTGAGTCACGCCTCACCTGTTCGAATGCCGTGTCGGCTGAAGGATACGACGTTATCACAGTCAAGAGTAAACGCCGTAATCAAGTACATTTGGCAATGCACTATAGTGCCTAAAATTAGGGCAGGGTGTGAAACAGGCCGTGGTAATATGCCATACTGATCCGACTGTTTGTTTCGAAGATATTTGCGAGAAACGAGGGGTCAAGGCCCCTTAAACGCATAGTATGCGATGATCACTTGTACTAAATTCTTCTCCTACAATAACATTACTCACTACATTTTCTGATGTAGCTAAGACAAGATCTAGGATGTTAGCTCCATGTGTTGGATAATTTACAAATTGATATAAAGAACTTTCTTGCAAATTTGTATATAGGTCTGATCCTGTGTGTGAGGATAGGGCTTCCCCCCATTTTGGAACTGGTAAATTAAAGTCACCAAATATTACAGTGCTTTGCATACAAGATAGTTCGGCAATTTGATTGTAGATTTCATTATCGATGTTGAGTGGTCGACCAGGTGGACGATAAATTAACCCAAGAGTGATTTTATGACAATATTCATTTCTAAGCTGAATATAAATAGTGTCGATGTTTTCAATACATGGCTTGGTAATTTCGACTGGATGAAATCCTGATTTAACTATATAACAACGCGCCGCCCCTGCTCGATTCTTCCTTTCACAACTGAAAATGTCATAGCCTGATAAATTGAACTCTGCTAGAATATCTCTCTGCTCAGAATTTAGTCACGATTCTGTTACTCCAATTACATCATAATCTTCGGTAAAGGCAAAGGCCTCTAAATCAGAAAATTTATTACGTAGACTACGAGCATTTGCAAGGATTGCTTTAATGTGCTTTCTTTTCTGATGTGGGGAGCTTCCATTATTTATTGATTTATCAGATCGTATGACATCTACGTTAGCCTCCCGTGATGACAGGTAGGTAGGTACATTGGATAGTTTAAGTAATTACAGAAGGTAGCTCAGGTAGGTAGGTAGGTAGGCAGGTAGGAACGTAGGTAGATTGACAGGTAGGTAGGTACACTGGATAGTTCAAGTAATTACAGAAGGTAGCTCAGGTAGGTAGGTAGATAGGTAGGTAGGCAGGTAGAAACGTAGGTAGATAGATAGAGAGGTATGTACAATGGGTAGTTTAAGTAATTACAGTAGGTTGCTCAGGTAGGTAGGTAGGTAGGTAATTAGAGCATCGAAGCAGGCAGGCAGGTAGGTAGATAAGTAAGTAATCAGAACATGAAAGTAAGTAGATAGGTAGATAGGTAGACCGCTGGCGCAGGTAGTCTGGATGACGGTCCAAGACACCTGCTCCCTATGGTGGGTGGCAGAAGGAGGAGATCCTGTGGGCACTCCTCCTATAGTAGATCCGGTGGACCCTACTGTGCCGCTGTTCCACTGGGGTAGAGTAGGACTGTGAGCTCTGGTGGTTGCTCTTCCTCTTGTGGAGGCAGGTCCAGTGGACACTGCTACCGAGGGCCTACTTGTCAAAGGGCAAGTCCCACCACGATTCTGGCGAGCTCTCTCCCCGTCAAAGGGTCAGTGCACTTCCTGGGGGTCTGGTTGCGTGATAAAGGGGCATAGGGTCACGGGGGAGATGAGTCGTTGTGGCGCGGGGCACCAATGCGTCTCCCCGTTGCCTCCTCTTTGGGTGGGGGTCACCTCCCCATGTCCTCCTCCTGGGGTTGTGGTGTCGGGATCACTCCTCCGAGTGGGTATTTCACAAACCTAATTGAAATATTTATTGTTGTAAAGGTTACTTAACCTTACAGACTAACCTAAATGACCACCAAACTAAACTTACCTCATACTAAGAAAACAAATATAACCTAACCTAACAGATTAACCGAACTGACTAACATACTAACCTAACCTGATACTAAGAGAACGAACGTAACTTAACCTAATAGATTAATCTATGTAACACACTAACCTAACCTGATACTAAGAGAACGAACGTAACTTAACCTAATAGATTAATCTACGTAACACACTAACCTAACCTGATACTAAGAGAACGAACGTAACTTAACCTAATAGATTAATCTACGTAACACACTAACCTAACCTGATACTAAGAGGACGAACGTAACTTAACCTAATAGATTAATCTACGTAACACACTAACCTAACCTGATACTAAGAGAACGAACGTAACTTAACCTAATAGATTAATCTACGTAACACACTAACCTAACCTGATACTAAGAGAACGAACGTAACTTAACCTAATAGATTAATCTATGTAATAAACGAACCTAACCTGGAAGCGAAGCTTGGACCTTGTTGGAAGGACACAACAGTGAGAGCAGTGGAAATGAGTTATTTGAGAGGAGCATGTGCAGGTACATGGAGAGACAGACTGACAAATATGGAAGTGGAGGAGTGTTGCGGTGTGAATGAGGATGTGATAGAAAGCGTTATGAGAAATACACTGCGTTGGTTTGGCCATGTGGAGAGGAAGGAGCACGAGAGACTGACAAGGAGAGTGTATATGAGTGAAGTGGAGAAAGGGAAGAGGTAGGGGGAGAACAAAGAGGGGGCGGAAGGGTGCAGTGGAGAGGTATATGAGAGACGGGGCGTGAGTTGGTAGGAAGGGCAGCGAAATGGCTGGGGACAGGGAGACGTGAAGGCGATTTACTTGTGGCCACCCCTTACGGGATTCAGACATCCGTATATATATAAAAAGTGACAGATGAAGGGTTTACTGATCGAATTCAACGCTAGTCACGAAAAAGTGTTATGGAATACATGTAGAGCCCTGGCACTGCCTTTGAGAGAGGAGCCATATAACCGCTATTTACTCTAACTTGGTCTAAAACGGCAAGCTCTTCATCTTGACTATTGAGCAGCTAGAAAAGATAATTGCTCGAATTTGGTGCCAGTCACGAAGAAGTGCAAAGGAAAAGGTGAAGAGCCGTGGCCTTGTCTTTTTCTGCCACTGAGTCAGCCATTTTCACCATTGGAAAGGCCGAACCAAACTTAATAAATTAATCACCGTCCAAGCCGGGATACGATTCCGAGCCAGGGGTGAAATTCTCGACCATACTTACGATCGATTCTTTGTCGTAACTTGGGTTTGTTTTTTGCAGGGAGAACAAGAGACACGGGGGGGGGGGGGTAGTATGGTGTTGTGATGGAGGTGGTATATTATTATGAAGTGAGTATGTAGGTGTTTTTTCATTGTCTGTGTTAGAATATCTGGAGGTGGGATATTGTTATAGAAGATTTGATAATGTCTGTATGGTGATTGTTTTATGTGCCTAGGTGTGTTGTGTGTGTCATATAACAGCAGAGGTGTTGTGTACTGGAACAAGCTAATGCATAGAATTGTATGCTCCTTATATGAAGATAGTCTCTCACTTGGAGGGCTTTAATATCAGATGGTAAGTGACATAAGGAAGGGAATTTGGTGCAGTCAGTGGTGATGGGTAGGGAGTTGTTATGTACGATTTGCAAAGATGTTGTGGGTGTCAGATAGGATGGGAGCCAATTCTGGGGAGAGGGGGGGTGGAGTGCAGATTATCACTTATATAAATATTGTCTTTTAGAGTAAGGAGAATGCTTCTTTTTGTGCTCAAAGTCTGGCCCTGTAGTTGGCCTGAGTGCACTGAGTCTGGGGGTGCACCGCCTCTTGTCTAGTACATGGTCCTTGAAGGTGAGTCTGATTTTATGTCTCTCTAAGAATGTTAGTGCACGAGGTGTATCACACGTACATTGTTAAATAATGTGATGTTGGGGGGAGTACCTGTGATTATGCTTGCAGCTGGTGGCGAGTGTGCTGGTGGATTTGGCTGGATGATTTTCAACCAGTTATCCTTAACTCAAGTCTGCAGTGTGTTGAGGTAGTCCTGTTGCAGTGTACAGGCTGTGTCTGCATTGTGTTGAGGTAGTCCTGTTGCAGTGTACAGGATGTGTCTGCAGTGTGTTGAGGTAGTCCTGTTGCAGTGTACAGGCTGTGTCTGCAGTGTGTTGAGGTAGTTCTGTTGTAGTGTACAGGCTGTGTCTGCAGTGTGTTCAGGTAGTCCTGTTGCAGTGTACAGGCTGTGTCTGCAGTGTGTTGAGGTAGTCCTGTTGCAGTGTACAGGCTGTGTCTGCAGGGTGATTTGTGCTTGTTGTGGTGATGTTATCTGCAGATGAGACAATATATGTGGGTGGTTGGGGTGGATGAATATTATATATGTATAGGTTGAAGAGTGTTGGTGGGAGATCTGAGCGCTGTGCAACTCTGATGGGGAAATTTCGTGTTGGTGATGGGTTGGCCGAGATTGTAACATGTGCTTGTCTACCAGGCAAGTAAAAGGCAAGCCAGCGCTTGGTGTTCTCCATGTTTGTGTTGTGTATTTAGGTGATTAGTTTGCGTTGATGGACGGCATCAAAGGCTTTACTAATATTTGTTGTTGTGAGTAGTGTGCGCTGTGCGGGTAGAATGATAAGGTGTAACGTGCAAACTTAGGAACTAAAGAAAACGTGTTACTAGTATAGTTGGCCAGCTTGTAATATATGTGACGTATCACAAAATGAGTGATATATATATATATATATATATATATATATATATATATATATATATATATATATATATATTATTATATACTGCTGAGCTGTGAAGACGAGTTCAAGAACTGGATTAGAAGTGATTTTGAGAATGTTGCAGTATCTCTTGCCTAGTGATTTATCTTTCACACTGCACCTCATTATCCTTTTGTTATTGATGCAACTACATCAGCACTAAAGGTCTATAAATAACATACAAGAGAGTTAAATGTATTCTGCCAAATAAATCGCTAAGAAAGACGTGCAAGGAAGCCTGCAATAGAACCAAAATATTAGGCATAGTAGTAAAGTGGTTAATGAAGGCTATATCTAATCCCTCCAGTTTAAAATGTCTCATTTATGGTGAATATAATCGTCTGGATGTGGACGAAATTATATATAAAGTACGTAGCTAGATTATATGAATTTTTGTAAAGAAAATGGGATTAAGTGTTTATAACAGAAATCCAAATATTTTACTGGTTGACTAAGCTAACGATGGACAATTTTTTTTTTTTCTTAGTGACATGGTCGTGTTACCTTTTCATTAGCAATTTATTTAGCATAGTTAAACTTAGCTTTCTTTAACATTCTATGAAAATTCTTAAGGAAACAGGACCATCCTATGTTTCAGCATTTTTTTTTCCATGCTCTTCTTGGGAATTTTAAGTATTTTCTGATGATGAGTTTAAGTTTCGTCTCTTAAAAGTGGTGGAAAGCGTTTTTAAGGCTTCCTTTGTTGTAAAAGTTCTAGGTAACTTTCTCAGCAATAAATATTATAAGACACTCCCTGACGACCTTTCACAACAGTGCTCGTTCTCCTCCAAACACATACCTCGGCTGTATGTACAAACTCTTGAACAACTTCAGTGTCATAACTCCTTGCATTAATTTAGTACAAGCACAATGTCGGGCCACTAGTAGAGTAACTGTGGATATAGATAAATTCCACAAGCCCAAGGATCATTGGCTGCCTTGTGAACTTATATCTCACTTCATGACAAAGTTGGAGGCAAGAGATCGTCACCAGACTACACATATATTGTGACGGGTCTGTAGATGGCACCACGTCTGAGTGTGGGCTGTTCAATAGGGAGTATGAGTCGCCCACTCAGTACGTGGACACTGTCATTCCAAAAAAACTCCCTAACTCTCTCTCATCCACAAGGACTAAACTGTATTCGATAGAAGAGGGACTAGGATGTGTTGTGTCTTTATCTAAGGATGTTTACTTCTTTGTGGACAGTCAAGGAGCTCTGTATGAATTACTGTCTACTACTCCTACAGACTGTGATATTGTCAGTAGATGTCCATCAACCATCTGGTGTATTGGAAGGACAGGTCATAAAGGCCACTTCACATGGATTCCTTCCCATGAAGAGATACCCTTCAACGAAAGGGCTGATGATCTAGCTCTTAAGGCTCTGCTTTTGGCCTATGACTCTCCTGATATATCTGCTGAATATAGTTATACTACTGTCAAAATCGTGATTAGCTCTCTTGTTTGCCAAGATATTACTAAACAGCTTAATGATAGCACAGCAAGTGGCAGCACTAGCTCTGTTCACTATATAGCCTAAATGTGGCTCAGAATACTGATGTAACATATGGTCAAAGAGATGGACTTCATGACGCTGTTGTCGTGAGAGACGGATGCCATCTTAGAACGCTCCCCCCCCCCTTTTATCGAAATTACCCTTATTAGTGCAAATTTTTCCAAACCTAACCTAAAATTTCGTGACTCAACCCTACCCTATTTATGTCGCTCTCGTGAGGTCAGTCAGTCGCTCTCGTGAGGTCAGTCAGTTGCTCTCGTGAGGTCAGTCTGCTCAGACATGCTAGTGACCTGTCGTAGTGTTGTGCTAGTGTATTTTAGTGATCTATGATAGAGACTGTGTTAGTGTGTTGTAGTGACCAGCAATAGTGCTGTGCTAGTGATCCGTGAAAGTGTTGTGCTAGTGTGTTGTAGTGACCCGTAGTGACCCGTGATAGTGTTGTGCTACCTTGTGTGAATTTGTGCATAATGGCTTCCTCGGCAGAGAGCTGTGTCCCCACTGCAGGTATTGAGAAGGACTACTTTGAATTAAAGGAGGAACTTTTCGAACTGATGCGAGAGGTACAAATTCTCAGGCAGGAGAAGTCACAAACGAGGGAATTGTTGGAGATGTTGGAGGAGAGAGAGAGAAAAAGGCTGAAGGTTGGACACTTGTTCACAAGGATGCAACGAAGTTTACTCTTAAGAAGCAGGCAGAAATTAAGACCACTAATGCCTTCGACGCACTACGGGATGAAAGTGAAGGGAAGGCAGAGAGGGAAGTAGAGGAGAAGGAAGGTGAGAGAACTTCCAGTACAGGTAAGTATAGTCAGAACAAGAAAGGTAAGAAAAATGTTGCCGTTGTTGGAGACTCCCAGGTGAGATATCTTAACAGAGCCATGTATACTCCACTCGCTAAACATGTTGTCTTCCAGGGGCCAGGGTGACTAATGTCATAGAGAAAATTTCAAATATCATGAAGGATAGTGGTGACAAACCCACTGTGTGCCTCAGTGTGGGAGGCAATGATATTAGTAGCTGTAAGAGTGAGGTACTGTGGCAAAGGTACAAGTTGATGTTAGAAAAGGTTAGGGAGAGGGGAGGAACCCCTGTAATGCTCGGTGTTTTACCCAGGTGGAGGGTTGGGAGGGAGTGGTTGAGCTGGGCAATAGGTTTTAATTGCCGCCTTGAAAGGTATTGCAAAGAAATTGCAATACCTTTCATAGACAGCTGTGACCAGTTTTATGGACGGAGTGCCTTGTATAGTTGGGATGGGACTCATCTGAGCAGGCAGGGAGTTACTGTTTTAGCTGGAATGATAGATATGGAATTAAAGTTTTTTTTTCGAGGTTGAAAAGTAGATGTACAGGAAGTTACTGCAACTGCACTCAGAAATCATTATTACCATGTTTGGATAGATGCATCAAGACTTGCAAAAGTAAGAACAAAAGTTTAACCATTAGTGTAAATACATCCATTCAGGCACCTCAAATTGAGCAGGCGATGATAGAGGACGGAACAAGCTATGATAGAAGGGCGATAAGTGATAGTACAAACAATTGTTATATTAGTAAAGAGTTTCCCAGCTAGTAATGAAAAAAAAAGAAAAACAGTAAATCTCAAGGTAGAGGCGTAACTACTCGTAATAACCTGAAAGTGTACTACACAAACAGCCGGAGTTTACGTAATAAAATGGATGAACTGAGGGCTTTAACTTGCACAGAGAAAACTGACATTGCCGTTATTAGTGAAACTTGGATGAATACCGACACTCGAGAATTTTCAGCAGAATATCAGATAAAGGGCTGTAATATTTTTGTGTCAAACCGTCTGGGAAGAAAGGAGGGCGGGATAGTTATTTATGTAAAGGATTCATTAAACTGTTACAATAAAGCAGACATTAAAGTAAATATGGATACAGAAAGTGTTTGGGTTGAAATTAGTAACAATAGGGAGAAATTAGTCTTAGGAGGAATTTACAGATCTCCAAAATTAAGTAGAGCTGATAGTAAATACCTTTGGGAGGAAATTAGGAAAGTGTCACAGTCCAGCTTAGTAATAATTGTAGGGGACCTTAATCTGCCAAGGATAGATTGGAGAAATCAGACAGGGGATGCAGAGTCAGAGGAATTTCTAGGGGTAGTTCAGGATAATTTCCTTTAACAGTATATCAGGGAGCCCACCAGAGGTAATAATATACTAGATTTGGTTTTAACTAATAAAGAAAATATCATTAGTGATATAGAGGTTGGTGGACGACTTGGTAATAGCGATCATAAAGAAATTAAGTTCAGATTTATTTGGGATGTCTGTTCCACTGAAAATCCCTCCACCGTTCCTAACTTTCGTCTATAGTCGGACTCCCGCTCGTTTGCGGCTGAGGTGTGGCCCGCACCTGTGTACAATGGTGCCACGTTTCCCCAACTTGCGATGTGAAACGGAAGCTATTTATGTACAAGGCATCACAAATTCGATAAATTCAGATGAATAAAACTTACACTTGTGTATTTTGATGGATGAATCAACAGTAATCTTATTATGCATAAAATATTTATACAGTAACACAGAAACATGGCATACATATTGTACAGTGTTGCTAAAAGATATTGTAGTCACTTTTAATGGTTTTTAGCGTAGTTTTAGGGTGGGTAATAATATCACAGTTATGGATATAAGAGAATGAGCCTGAAAAAAGAAGAAATGTGCCAATATCCAAAGTAAAAGAAATAATTCATGTAATTCTTGTGAGTGGCAATACTTACACACCCAATCTGGCCTAAAATAAAGTACGTACCCCTTCGTATAACCAACCATAGCTTGTACAGGTGTTGCTTGGGAAAAATGCTCACATTTACTGGCTTTTACCATAATTTTAAGGGCGAGGAATAATCACATTTATAATCATAAGCTAATATGTAGGACAAAATAGTAGGCATATGCCAATACCGAAGGAAAAAAAAAAAAAAACTATTCACTCGCGAGCGGCAACACTTCCACACCCAGTCGGTGGCCTTGACAGATAGCTTCCCTACAGAGAGAGAGAGAGAGAGAGAGAGAGAGAGAGGCAGGAGAGGGGCATGCATTGAATGCATTGTCGGCATCACTAAATATAACAAAACCAAATTAACAAATGAAAGCACAATTATAAATAACTTATAAAAGAATCAAAAGTACTCAGGGTGGCTCACATTTCCCGCCAGGAGAGAGAGAGAGAGAGAGAGGTCTGTCACTGCCTTCTTTGTATTCATTTGTTCCTTTGTACATACTGCACACACTGATATACATTGTTCCTATTGATGCACATATATCTATACACGTAATTTCTCTCTCTCTCTCTCTCTCTCTCTCTCTCTCTTCTAATACTGACCACGTGGTAAGTGAATCCAGCCCCCCCTTCCCCTTCCCTCCCTTCTTAATCCCTCCTGGGTGTCTCAGGTCAAATCCCCCTTCACACTTCCCCTCCCCCCTGGACCACCACCCCAACAAACCCACATCCACACTCCCACCCACACCTACACCCACACCCCACTACGTCGGGGTGTATGAATCAGTAACGTAACAAACCTCTCAGCAGACAGTAACTTTGACACTCCATCTACTACTAAATATAACAAAACCAAATTAACAAATGAAAGCACAATTATAAATAACTTATAAAAGAATCAAAAGTACTCAGGGTGGCTCACATTTCCCGCCAGGAGAGAGAGAGAGAGAGAGAGAGAGAGAGAGAGAGAGAGAGAGAGAGAGAGAGAGAGAGAGAGAGAGAGAGAGAGAGAGAGAGAGAGAGAGATAACGGTATAGAAAACGTGGCAACACTTTACACAGGTGCGGGCCACACCACAGCCGCAAACGTGCGCGAGTCCTACTATAGGAGATTTTGATGGATTAAGAGCTTATTTTAGAACGGTATTCCATAGGGAGAATAGCTATTTTATGGAGTGCCAGGTCAGTGGGGAACCCCAGGTCATAGGTGAGAGGCAGGAAACAGGCGGGAATGTGCCCCAGGTGTCTGTGGGGGGTGAAGTCATAGATGGGAGTGTAGTCCAGAACGAGGATTAACTCATGTTCAGTACCAAGCAGACTTTCAACCAGTGAGAAATATAACGAGTTAATAAATATAATACACGGAGGCCAAGATAGATATATTACTTCAAAACCGTTTAGAACGAATAATTCAGAACCAAGATGGTTAAACAACAAATTAAAATCTCTCATCGGCCAAACTAAAGGAATATATAGAAAAATAAAACGGAGAGGAACACTTGCGTAACCTGGTATGCGATTTTAAATATAGAGGTAAAAAGGGAGATACGGAAAGCAAAGAGAAGTTATGATATTAAGGTTGCTAGTGAATCGAAAGAAAACCCTAAGGGTTTTTATCATATGTACCATACGAAAAATAAAGATAGGATAGGACCACTCAGAACAGAATCAGGTGACATTACCAGTGAAGATAAAGAAATGTGCTCCATCCTAAACAATTATTTCATATCAGTATTCACCAAGGAAAATCTAGACCTGGTCCCTCAAGCAGCAAATATTTACGATGGTAATACGGAAAATACACTTAGTAAAGTAACCATTAGTAAGGAGGACGTATTGGAAGAAATTAATAAGTTAAAACCTCAAAAATCGCCAGGTCCGGACGATATATGTGAAAAAATTATAAAAGAAACCAAAGATGAATTATGTCAGCCACTTTTAACATTATTTAATGACTCTTTAAGTTCAGGAGAAGTTCCAGAGATATGGAAGACCGCAAACTTAGTGCCCATCTTTAAAAAGGGTGATAAATCAGCTGCGTCGAATTATCGTCCGATAAGTCTAACGTCAATACTAGGAAAAATGTTAGAGTCAATTTTGGCAAATAAGATTAAAGAACACTTAGAAAGATTTAATCTTATAAACGAAAGTCAGCACGGATTTAGGCAAGGACAATCCTGCCTCACAAACTTGTTGTCATTCTACTCTGAGGTCTATGAGGCAGTAGATAGGGATAAAGCTTACGATGTTACTTATCTGGACTTTAGTAAAGCTTTTGATAGCGTCCCACACGAAAGGTTAGTTAGAAAGGTTCTAGCACACGGTATAGACGGCGATATCTTAAAATGGATAGAATCCTGGCTGAAAGGACGAAAGCAGAGAGTATTAATCAATGGAACTAAGTTGGACTGGAGATTAGTAACTAGCGGTGTACCAGAGGGTTCAGTACTCGGTCCCTTATTATTTATCATATATATAAATGATCTAGACTTAGGAGTCAATAGCAGCATCAGCAAATTTGCCGACGATACAAAAATAGGGCGTATTATTAACTCGACTGACGATTGCCATAACTTACAAAAAGACCTCGATACATTGTCCAAATGGTCTAAAACTTGGTAAATGGAATTTAACGTTGAAAAATGTAAAGTACTTAACGTTGGCAAGACCATTGGAGACACTAAATACAACTTAGATAACAAAGAAATTAGCAAATCGGAATGCGAGAGGGATCTAGGAGTTGTGGTTAGTAGCGACCTTAAACCAAGGCAACAGTGTATTAATGCGAGAAATAAAGCAAATAGGGTCCTAGGATTTATTTCGAGAAGCGTGAGCAATAGATCATCAAAAGTAAAACTGCAACTTTATCTAGCATTAGTAAGGCCACATTTAGACTAAGCAGTACAGTTTTGGTGTCCTTACTATAGAATGGATATTAACTCGTTAGAAAATGTACAGAGAAGAATTACAAAAATTATACATGACGATCGGAACCTGTCATATAAAGACAGACTGAAAAGACTAAGTCTGCATTCGCTAGAGAGGCATAGAGTAAGGGGAGACTTAATTGAGGTGTTTAAGTCGATGAAGGTATAAATAAGGGATATATTAGCAAGGTACTTAAAGTAAGCATACAGGATGGAACTAGAAGTAATGGTTTCAAACTAGAAAAATTCCGTTTCAGTAAGGAAATAGGTAGAACTTGGTTTGGTAATAGAGTAGTAGACGAATGGAAGAAGCTACCTAGTAAAGTAGTTGCTGCCTCTTCCAATGAGAGTTTCAAGCATAGGCTAGATAAGCATATGACAAGGGGTGGATATAGAAAAAAATTTCTTATAATCAATACTAATTTGTAATTTTTCCATTTCAGGTTACATTACGATAGTCTCTATTCTCCTTTCACACTTTCCTATAAAACGTCCACGCCAGTTTTTCTATACTGCGTGGTGTTCTTTCTTACTTTTTCCTGCCGGCTTCAGCTGGAGGGTTTGGAGGGCGGGGGAGAGCCTTCTTCTTTGCTATCCTTATCTCATTCTAGTAGTTCAGTTATTCTTCTAGGAGCTGCCTAGCATAGGCCAACCGGCCTACTGCAGTGGCTCAATCGGTAGAGAGTTGGCTTGCAGTCCTGACGGACCCGGGTTCAAATCCCGCTGAGGCAGGGAACAGTTTAATGGATTTGAATTTCATAAAATCAGACTTTACTGATCTACCAGAAGGCCCGCCGACATGTCGTAAAAATACCCCCGCTAATACCAATACACCAGTCCTGTATGAGACAGCCCTAGCATGTATTCAATATGGACGGTGGGTGTTAGCGCCGAAGTGGTGACATGTAGAGGTGTGCGGTACGTAGGAGGACTACTGGGCCTTGAAAGCAGGCTGTGAAGCCTATGCCCAGAGTCGGTCACATAAAAAAAAAAAAAAAAAAAAAAAAAAAAGTTATCCTCTCTTCTTATGTTCTTATAACCTAACCTTCTTTATGCTAACCGAACCTATTTTATGCTAACTTAACCTACTTTATGCTAACCTAACCTACTTTATAATAACCAACTTTATGCTTTTCTAGCCTACTTTATGCTAACCCAACCTACTTTATGCTAACCTACTTTATGCTAACCTAACCTACTTTATGCTAACCTACTTTATGTTAACCTATTTTATGCTAACCTAACCTACTTTATGCTAACCTATCCTACTTTATGCTAACCTACTTTATGCTAACATAACCTACTTTATGCTAACCCAACCTACTTTATGCTAACCTACTTTATGCTAACCTAACCTACTTTATGCTAACCCAACCTACTTCATGCTAACCTACTTTATGCTAACCCAACCTACTTCATGCTAACCTACTTTATGCTAACCCAACCAGCTTTATGTTAACCTACTTTATGCGAACGTAATCTACTTTATGCTAAACTACTTTATGCTAACCGAACTTATTTTATGCTAACCCAACCTACTTTATGCTAACCCAACCTACTTTATGCTAACCTAACCTACTTTATGCTAACCCAACCTACTTTGTGCTAACCTAACCTACCTTATCCTTTACGTAATAATATTTTCATTGTTCATTGATGAATCTTTTTCCAACTTGACAACGCACTTCTGTACACCTTTACTAAGTCACTAGCAGTTCGAAGGGAGGATTTCTTCTTCTTCTTCTTCTTCTTCTTCTTCTACTTCCCTCTCTCTCTCTCTCTCTCTCTCTCTCTTTTAAGAGGCGGTGCTATGTCTCCTTAAGGATTACCCATACTACTTCCTATGGACTCAGGCGGCATCAGTAATATACAGGATACAAGGCTGGTGTGTAGTGTGCAGAATAAACCGCTGAGGAAGAGGAGTTTGGACATTTGTATAGTCAGAAATGGACCTGAGAGAGAGAGAGAGAGAGAGAGAGAGAGAGAGAGAGAGAGAGAGAGAGAGAGAGAGAGAGAGAGGTCATTAATCACAGATTTCCAGGGATGATGATAATGGAGAGAGAGAGAGAGAGGTCAATAGTCACAGATTCGCAGGGATGATGATGATGATTATGGTGATGATGATGGTGATGATGATGATGATGATGATGATGATGGTGATGATGATGATGATTATGATGATGATGATGATGATGATGAAGATGTATGTAGCTAATAAATGAAGCTTGTGTTATGGTGTTTGTCATCACCTTCCCTTGCATACAGACACGCACTTACGATCAAAATCCTGTCGTAAGTCGGGCTTTGATGTGCAGGAAGGACAAGGAGGCTTCATAAATACATCTTAGTTACGACACTAAAATTACAGCAGGTTAGGACTGTTTTCTGCAGGATGGTCAGGGAAGGGAGTGCAAAAATCATCCCTTGTGTAGTTCATCCTGTAAAAACCTTAGTTACGACGGAGAATGGATCGTAAGTATACGATCCTTTTCGTAAGATTTATCGCCGCTAAGGTACAACTAGATCCCGGCTGAGTAAAATCGAGTGTGTTTGGCTGCAGTAAAAAGCTAGGTATGGAAGGGTAAGGGAGACTGCTTTTGCCTCCTTTACTACGCAGTTTCTGAATCTAAATAAAGCCATCTCAAGGTAGCGAGAATTTTGTTGGTGTTATTATTATTATTATTATTATTATTGGTGTTATTATTATTGTTTATTTTTGTTGCTGATGGATTAATGTTATTGTTATTATTGTCTCTGTTGTTACTGTTGCTGTTATTACCAGCCGTGAAGGCAAAGCTGGTATTGTTTTCAATGTGTGTGTGTGTGTGTGTGTGTGTGTGTGTGTGTGTGTGTGTGTGTGTGTGTGTGTGTGTGTGTTAGCACGATAACTTCGCAACCGCTCAAGATATCAACACAAAATTTTACAGGCGTGTAGTAGGGATGAAAATCTCCTGCGAGTTCGAAATTGGTGAAAGTAGGTCAAGGTCAAGGTCTAATTCTGAGCCGAGCTAGATATGTATCGGCTCGTGGCTGGTGTGATTCCCCCCTTGGGGGGAGGCTTTAGTTTTTACTATTACAGTTATTGTTATTCTTGTTTTTGTTGTTGTCTTTGTTGTTGTTGACCCAGGTTCATCTTGCACGTCAACCAAATGGACTGCGGTTGAAACCCCTTCTCCTCAGCTCACCCTTCTCCTTTCGGGGGACAGGGAGGCAGCTGGTGGTCGTTTGTATAACCATGCAGTGGAGCAGCCCGGTTATATCAATGCCACCACGTGATGGCGTCCCTCTCCTACACGAGGGTAGTAATGATAAAATACACAGTTAATTCATCCATAATTGTACCACACACACACACACACACACACACACACACACACACACACAGGCTATCAACGATGTAATATATTCATGTCATCAACACGCACATGTATAAAGTTTCATGAATAGTTTTACATACATTAGGTACGAATAATCATCGAAAAATGAGAGAGAGAGAGAGAGAGAGAGAGAGAGAGAGAGAGAGAGAGAGAGAGAGAGAGAGAGAGGTGGAAGTGTGAGTTGATGCGTGCTCGCACGAGAACAAACCTAACCTAACCTAACAGATTAACTTAACATTGTAACCTAACCTGATACTAAGAGAACGAAAGTAACTCAACCTAATAGATTATTCTACGTAACACACTAACCTAACCTGATACTAAGAGAACGAACGTAACTCAACCTAATAGATTAATCTACGTAACACACTAACCTAACCTGATACTAAGAGAACGAACGTAACTTAACCTAATAGATTAATCTACGTAACACACTAACCTAACCTGATACTAAGAGAACGAAAGTAACTTAACCTAATAGATTAATCTACGTAACACACTAACCTAACCTGATACTAAGAGAACGAACGTAACTTAACCTAATAGATTAATCTACGTAACACACTAACCTAACCTGATACTAAGAGAACGAACGTAACTTAACCTAATAGATTAATCTACGTAACACACTAACCTAACCTGATACTAAGAGAACGAACGTAACTTAACCTAATAGATTAATCTACGTAACACACTAACCTAACCAGCCCTTAAACTCACCTTCACAACTCAGCAGTACAGCGTTTAAGTGTAATGCTAGGTGAAATTAGGTTCGACTTCTCGTTCCTATTTCACCTAACGTGGAGCGGGGTCCTCTTTCAAGACCGGAGCTAGTGCAATAAAGAGAGGCAGGACACAAAAACTCTAGGCAACAACCTTTACACGTATATTACCAAGGTCAGACACAGGACAAATCAGCAGATGTTACAGCACAATATATAGCAATATAAAACCTTATCTAGGATATGAGTATCTCTCAGGATACTTGCTTCTCTGATACTAATGACAACACAAACAATCCTAATGTGTCATGAGTGCAGTAAATATAGGCGTGCACGCGGGGGCGCGGGAGGGGGTTGATTTTTGTTTTTTTTTGTTTTTTCGGCCGATCAACCATTGGGGCCGAAGCGCCTGGTTATTAAGACCATATATATATATATATATATATATATATATATATATATATATATATATATATATATACATATATATACAAACATATATACATATATACACACAGACAGACAGACAGACAGACAGACACACACACACACACACACACACACACACACACACACACACACACACACTTCCATGCATACATACAGACACACTTTCATGCAAACGTACATATATATATAATAATTTTATTTATTTATTTATTTTTTTTTTGGTTTTATATTTTTTATACCTTATATAATAAAAAAAAAACTAATCTAAAGACCCTAATACTAATCACCAAACAGACAAATCGCTAACCTATACTAAATCCTACAGAGACAAATAGCTAGACCTACACTAATGGTAAAAATACCTCGATTAACAGAACACCATCGACTGCAGATATGTAATGCCTTTCTACATGATATACCTGCACTCATCACCTGGTGACTGTCAGTCGAGGCACAACCTAATATAGGGGACATCAATATATGAAAGGGAACCAAACGAGTCAGGAACATTTCCATATACGTCAGCTGTCGTCCCTAATTAGAATAACTTAAGCAAGATAATATAATGTATTTCCATAATTTGTTCAAAAAGTGAAGAACCTCGCCCAGCAGACCACCATCGACTGCAAGTGCCCAATACCTTCCTATATTGCACACTTGCACTCATCAGCTGGTGACTGTCAGGCGAGGAAGTTGGCTTAATGTAGGGGACATCTATATTAGAAATAGATCGGTGGGAGGAGGAACTATTTAAAATATGTCAACTGTCAACCCTAATTAATATTACAATATATACATATTTACCGTTGATAAAAACCATAACCACACAGTAAAAAAGTCACTTCACTCTGATCAGTCCGGTCTCTCTCAAGAAAGCCATCAATTTATCAGTCATAACAATGTCCCCATCACCCAGGATGGTGGAAAGGGTGAAGGGGACGTCTACTGCGCCACAGTAATTTATAAGTGAAGCACGTTCACGAATAAATCGCCGACAGCGCAGGATGATATGACTGATAGATAACACCGCATTACAGATGTCACAGTGCGGTGGGAAGCGTCTTTCCATATATGGTTTTATGTGGGTTAAAATGGTGGCATTGAGCCGTAACCGTGCCAACACTTTTTCTTCTAGGCGACTGGGACGGTTGGCAGTGTCCCAGTCGCCCAGGTACGGCTTACAAGTTGGAATATTTAGTCTGGTCCACTGACCTTGCCACAGAAGATTTATTGATTTCTTTCCGAGAGAGAGGCTCGACCGTAGATCACAAGGAACGTCCGAAGTCTCCTTGAGCTCTACAGCCGACTTTGCAAGTAAGTCAGCCTGCTCATTGCCGTAGATACGACAATGACCAGGCACCCAGATCAGCGTGAATGACTTGTTGCATGAATGCAACTTATTAATGATGCGGCCCTGGAGCTCGTGAGAGTCCGTAGTGCAAGATGCAATTGCCTGAAGGGCTGATTTTGAATCTGAAAATATGACGAGTCATGCCTAGAATTGAGAGCATAGTCTATGGCTTTGTTAATAGCAAAAAGTTCTTAAGTAAACACAGATGTATGAGTCGGCAACCAAAACCTGAGGGCACATTCAGTCGACCACACATTTGCACCCACACATTCACTCGACTTGGAGCCGTCAAGGAGGTTGAGTCTCCCTAGGAGGAGATAGGGGAGGTGCGGGGAGTGACTTGTGACGGCTAGGGGAAAGTTATGGTAATACTGGAAGGTGGCAGAGATTAGCCGTGAAGTTTATATGGTTTAGAGTAGCCAAAATACTTTGGTAATTGATTTTATCCTTGACTCACACTTACTTGAGATATGGGAGTGAGAGCGGGTGGTGAACAAGATTTATTGGCAGCGTGGGGGAAGGAGAGAATACTATTAATACTTCCGTTCACAATATTCCTTTACAGCAATGGAGGTATGTCTTTATAGGCACAGGCTTATTAATTGTGTAACAGAGATGTCACCCACACGTATAGTCAATCAGATCTTGTTCCACAGCGTGGGGGAAAGGAGAGAATACTATTAATACTTCCTTTCACAATATTCCTTCACAGTAATGGGGGTACGTCTTTATAGGCACAGGCTTATTAATTATATAACAGAGATGTCACTCACACGTATAGTCAATCAGGTCTTGTTCCACACTCTCGTCCTTTAACTTCTCACTGTGATCTGATTTTACCCCGATATTCACTATATGAAATCACTGCACAATACTTACACTAGGGGAAATCACACTTAACCTAAATCACTCGTGCTACAATATCACACGTATTCATCAGGGGGATAGGCAGGAACATGTCATCGGTGATCATGCTGGGCTAGGGGCACCGGCAATGTGGGGCGTGCCGAGAGGGCATGGGACAGCTCGCCAGGGCGTCCTCTCGTGTCCTCCCCGTGGCTTCCGGACTTGGCTCCGGCGTGGGGCCCTCAGGACTGGGGCCGAATAGCTCCAAGAACCTCTGAGATAGGTCCCGGGATCGTGGGGGCGTAGAGAGATCACGCCTGGGTGTCCTGGGGAGAACCGAGAGAGACTGTGGGCTGCCGTCTCCAGCGTCTAGGGGCGCCGACAGGGGAGGGCTGCGGCAGCGACTTCCACTGGGGTCCGTCAGGTGCGTCTCCTCTAGAGCCAGGCATAGGGAACAGAGACCAGGGGAGGGCTGCGGCAGCGACTTCCACTGGGGTCCGTCAGGTGCGTCTGCTCTAGAGCCAGGCATAGGGAACAGAGACCAGGGGAGGCTGGGAGGCCTCTCTGGGTTACTCTGGGACAGGAAGCCTGGGCCTCAGTCTCCTGCCCTGGGGACGTCACTCTACTCTGCACGACCTCGAAGCGACAGTAGATCGTCTCATGAGGGAGGGAGCGACAATAGGTCGTCTCTACCACGACACTCTTGGAGCGACCATAGATCGTCTCACGAGGACGGGAGCGACCATAGATCGTCTCTACCGGAGCACCTTGGGAGCGACCATAGATCATCTCTACCGGAACACCTTGGGAGCGACCATAGATCGTCTCTACCGGAACACCTTGGGAGCGACCATAGATCGTCTCTACCGGAGCACCTTGGGAGCGACCATAGATCGTCTCTACTGGAACGCCTTGGGAGCGACTATAGATCGTCTCTACCGGAGCACCTTGGGAGCGACCATAGATCGTCTCTACCAGAACACCTTGGGAGTGACCATAGATCGTCTCTACCGGAACACCTTGGGAGTGACCATTGATCGTCTCTACCTAAACACCTTGGGAGCGACCATTGATCGTCTCTACCTGAACACCTTGGGAGATACCATAGATCGTCTCTACCGGAACACCTTGGGAGCGACCATAGATCGTCTCTACTGGAACACCTTGGGAGCGACCATAGATCGTCTCTACCGGAATACCTTGGGAGCGACCATAGATCGTCTCTACCAGAGCACCTTGGGAGCGACCATAGATCGTCTCTACCGGAACACCTTGGGAGCGACCATAGATCGTCTCTACCGGAGCACCTTGGGAGCGACCGTAGATCGTCTCTACCGAAACACCTTGGGAGCGACCATAGATCGTCTCTACCGGAACACCTTGGGAGCGACCATTGATCGTCTCTACCTGAACACCTTGGGAGCGACCATTGATCATCTCTACCTGAACACCTTGGGAGCGACCATTGATCATCTCTACCTGAACACCTTGGGAGCGACCATTGATCGTCTCTACCTAAACACCTTGGGAGCGACCATTGATCGTCTCTACCAGAGGGGTGTCGTCTGGAGTTTGTTTTCTAACTCCACCCCTAGCTAGGTCAGCAGTTCCACTACGCGAAGGTAGTGTCCTTCTCCTATGGTGGCGGCGGCGTGGTGGCTGCATGTCACAGGGGCGCACGGCCCGGGCTGAGATGTGTCGCTGTTGCCCGGAGTGGTGGTGGCTGATGGCGGCTACCCCGTGGGGTCCGTGTGGAGGTGTCGGCATATCTGTGGGCACAATATGCTGTTCTTGGCTTGCCCTGTCGTTAGGGATACTATGGTATTCTTTGGGGGCACTGTTTTTCAAGCCACGCATTTTATTAAGTAATAACAAAAAGTAGCACAATATATACTGTATAACTGCCCTGTACTCCGGTCTTTTAAAATGTGTTTAGTATTACTACGTCAGGGAAATCCATGGATAAAAAGAACCTATAGGCCCTGTTTATATATTTGCATACATTTCCAGAAAACAGTCGATTTACAATTTATTCGTGAAATAATTTTGCTTTCATCTCACACCCTTCAAAGACTTTAGCAAGTGTGTGATAGGCAATAATTTTCGTATTTTTGGATTATATTAGTATTTCAATTCAATTAAATGGCCGTTATATATATATATATATATATATATATATATATATATATATATATATATATATATATATATATATATATATATATATATATATATCACTCATTGTGCGGAACGTCACATATATTACAAGCTCGCCAACTATACTACTAACACGTTTTCTTTAGCTCCTAAGTTTGCACGTTAAACCTTATCATTCTACCCGCACAGCGCACACTACTCACAACAACAAATATTAGTAAAGCCTTTGATGCCGTCCCCCAACGCAAACTAACCACCTAAATACACAACACAGACATGGAGAACACCAAGCCCTGGCTTGCCTTTTACTTGCCTGGTAGACAAGCACATGTTACATTCTCGGCCAACCCATCACCAACACGAAATTTCCCCATCAGAGTTGCACAGCGCTCAGATCTCCCGCCCACACTCTTCAGCCTATACATATATAATATTCCCCCACCCCAACCACCCACATATATTGTCGCATCTGCAGATAACATCACCACAACAAGCACAAATTACCCTCCAGACACAGCCTGAACACTGTAACAGGACTACCTCAACACACTGCAGACACAGTCTGTACACTGCAACAGGACTACCTCAACACCATGCAGACACAGCCTGTATACTGCAACAGGACTACCTAAACACACTGCACACACAGCCTGTACAATGCAACAGGACTACCTCAACACACCTCAGACTTGGGTTAAGGACAACTGGTTGAAAATCACCCCAGCCAAATCCACCAGGACACTCGCCACCAGCTGTAAGCATGAACAATGTACGTATGCCACACACCGTACTAACAATGTACGTGTGACACACACCGTACACTAACATTCTTAGAGAGACATAACATCAGACTCACCTTCAAGGACCATGTACTAGACAAGAGGCGGTGCATCCCCAGACTCAATGCACTCAGGCCAACTACAGGGCCAGACTTTGAGCACAAAAAGAAGCATTCTCCATACTCTAAAAGACAATATTTATATAAGTGATAATCTGTACTCCACCCCCCCCCCTCCCCAGAATTGGCTCCCATCCTATCTGACACCCACAACATCTTTGCAAATCGTACAGAGCAACTCCCTACCCATCACCACTGACTGCACCAAATTCCCTTCCTTATGTCACCATCTGATATTAAAGCATTCCCAGTGAGAGACTACCTTCATATAAGGGGCACACAATTCTGTGCATTAGCCTGTTCCAGTACACAACACCTCTGCTGTTATATGACACACACACAACACACCTAGGCACATAAAACAATCACCATACAAACATTCTTAAATCTTCTATAACAATACCCCACCTCCAGATATTCTAACACCGACAGTGAAAAAACACCTACATACTCACTACATTATACCACCTCCATCACAACACCATACTACCCCCCCACCCCCCGTGTCTCTAGTTCTCCCTGTAAAAACAAACCCAAGTTACGACATAGAATCGATCGTAAGTATGGTCGAGAATTTCACCCCTGGCTCGGAATCGTATCCCGGCTTGGACGGTGATTAATTTATTAAGTTTGGTTCGGCCTTTCCAATGGTGAAAATGGCTGACTCAGTGGCAGAGAAAGACAAGGCCACAGCTCTTCACCTTTTCCTTTGCACTTCTTCGTGACTGGCACCAAATTCGAGCAATGATCTTTTCTAGCTGCTCAATAGTCAAGATGGAGAGCTTGCCGTTTTAGACCAAGTTAGAGTAAATAGCGGTTATATGGCTCCTCTCTCAAAGGCAGTGCCAGGCTCTACATGTATTCCATAACACTTTTTCGTGACTAGCGTTGAATTCGATCAGTAAACCCTTCATCTGTCACTTTTTATATATATACAGATGTCTGAATCCCGTAAGGGGTGGCCACAAGTAAATCGCCTCCTCGTCTCCCAGTTCCCAGCCATTTCGCTGCCCTTCCTACCAACTCACGCCCCGTCTCTCATATACCTCTCCACTGCACCCTTCCACCCCCTATTTGTTCTCCCCCTACCTCTTCCCTTACTCTACTTCAATCATATACACTCTCCTTGTCAGTCTCTCACTCTCCTTCCTCTCCACATGGCCAAACCAACGCAGTGTATTTCTCATAACGCTTTCTATCACATCCTCATTCACACCACAACACTCCTTCACTTCCATATTTGTCAATCTGTCTCTCCATGTACCTGCACATGCTCCTCTCAAATAACTCATTTCCACTGCTCTCACTGTTGTGTCCTTCCAACAAGGTCCAAGCTTCGCTTCCAGGTTAGGTTAGTGTATTACATAGATTAATCTATTAGGTTAAATTACGTTCGTTCTCTTAGTATCAGGTTAGGTTAGTGTGTTACGTAGATTAATCTATTAGGTTAAGTTACGTTCGTTCTCTTAGTATCAGGTTAGGTTAGTGTGTTACGTAGATTAATCTATTAGGTTAAGTTACGTTCGTTCTCTTAGTATCAGGTTAGATTAATGTGTTACGTAGATTAATCTATTAGGTTAGTTACGTTCGTTCTCTTAGTATCAGGTTAGGTTAGTATGTTAGTCAGTTCGGTTAATCTGTTAGGTTAGGTTAGGTTTGTTTTCTTAGTATGAGGTAAGTTTAGTTTGCTGGTCATTTAGGTTAGTCTTTAAGGTTAAGTAACCTTTACAACAATAAATATTTCAATTAGGTTTGTGAAATACCCACTCGGAGGAGTGATCCCGACACCACAACCCCAGGAGGAGGACATGGGGAGGTGACCCCCACCCCAAGACGAGGCAACGGGAAGACGCATTGGTGCCCCGCGCCACAACGACTCATCTCCCCCGTGACCCTATGCCCCTTTATCACGCAACCAGACCCTCAGGAAGTGCACTGACCCTTTGACGGGGAGAGAGCTCGCCAGAATCGGGGTGGGACTTGCCCTTTGACAAGTAGGCCCTCGGTAGCAGTGTCCACTGGACCTGCCTCCACAAGAGGAAGAGCAACCACCAGAGCTCACAGTCCTACTCTACCCCAGGGGAACAGCGGCACAGTAGGGTCCACCGGATCTACTATAGGAGGAGTGCCCACAGGATCTCCTTCTGCCACCCACCATCGGGAGCAGGTGTCCTGGACCGTCATCCAGACGACCGTCGCCTGCGGTCTACCTACCTACATATTGTTTCTACCTGCCTACCTATCTACCTACCTACCTACCTGAGCTACCTTGTGTAATTACTTGAACTATCCAGTGTACCTACCTACCTGTTAATCTACCTACGTTCCTACCTGCCTACCTACCTACCTACCTGAGCTACCTTCTGTAATTACTCAAACTATCCCATGTACCTACCTACCAGTCATCACGGGAGGCAAACGTAGATGTCATACGATCTGATAAATCAGTAAATAATGGAAGCTCCTCACATCAGAAAGGAAAGCACATTAAAGCAATCCTTGCAAATGCTCGTAGTCTACGTAATAAATTTTCTGATTTAGAGGCCCTTGCCTTTACCGAAGATTATGATGTAATTGGAGTAACAGAATCGTGGCTAAATTCTGAGCAGAGAGATTTTCTAGCAGAGTTCAATTTACCAGGCTATCACATTTTCAGTTGTGAAAGGAAGAATCGAGCAGGGGGCGGCGTGTTGTTATATGTTAAATCAGGATTTCATCCAGTCGAAATTACCAAGCCATGTATTGAAAACATCGACACTATTTATATTCAGCTTAGAAATGAATATTGTCATAAAATCACTCTTGGGTTAATTTATCGTCCACCTGGTAAGCCAGTCAACATCGATAATGAAATCTACAATCAAATTGCCGAACTATCTTGTATGCAAAGCACTGTAGGCTAATATTTGGTGACTTTAATTTACCAGTTCCAAATTGAGGGGAAGCCCTATCCTCACACACAGGATCAGACCTATATACAAATTTGCAAGAAAGCTCTTTATATCAATTTGTAAATTATCCAACACATGGAGCTAACATCCTAGATCTTGTCTTAGCTACATCAGAAAATGTAATGAGTAATGTTATTGTAGGAGAAGAATTTAGTACAAGTGGTCATCGCATAGTTACATCTAACATTAAATTCAGTGAAGACAGTGTCAAGGCCAGTTGTGAGAAAGTGCCCGACTTTAAGAGAGCAAATTTAAAGAAATTAAGGCAATTGCAGGTGCAGTTGACTGGCACCCCATTGTCGAAACTTTAGATATCAATGACGTGTGGAGTTACTTTACAGAAACTCTCAACAGTGCCATCAAATTATGTATTCCTATGCACAACAGAAGGCCCGCCAAAAATTCTAAACCCAAAGGGTGGAACTCCAACATTAAACACTGTTTAGAAGCAAAAAATCTTGCATATAGGAATTATAATACCACAGTCAAAGTGATAAAAATGAATACGATGCCCTTCGACGAAATGCCAAAAAATTAATTAAATGCAGTAAGAAAAACCTTGAGACACATATTGCAAGTATCAGTAAATCAAATCCCAAAGAATTTTTCAGTTACATAAGAAGCAAAAAGGTAATAACTCCATCAATCAGTCCCTTAGTCACAGATAACGGAGAGCACACTGATGATGAAACTATGATGGCGAAAATTCTTAGTACTTTCTTCGCATCAGTATTTACAACAGAAAATATACATACAATTCCTACTGTTTCCCCCATTCCTATAGAAGAGGGCAACATAATCACTGACATTACAGTAAGCGATCGCGACGTACTGCTTGCAATAAACAGATTAAAAGAGAATAAAGCACCAGGACCGGACAAAATATCATCATGTGTATTGAAGGAACTACAGAATGAAATATCAAAGCCTTTAGCTGAAATTTTTAGCTTATCACTTAAGAGCAATAAGGTGCCACATGAATGGAAGCTTGCTAATGTAACCCCAATATTCAAAAAGGGCAACAGAGCCCAACCAGAAAACTACCGTTCAATTAGTTTAACATCAGTGGTTTGCAAATGGCTTGAAACTATTATCAGAGACAGGTTTGTAAAACACTTACAAAGAAACAATCTCATAAAAGATTCGCAACATGGTTTTCGTAATAATCGCTCTTGCCTCACGAATCTGCTGGACTTTTTCAATGATATACTGAATATGTATGACGAGACTAAATCTGTTGATGTGGTCTACCTCGATTATCAAAAGGCTTTTGACAAAGTTTCACACAAAAGACTCCTTCAGAAGCTAAAGGCACATGGTTTCAGTAGCAGTGTTCTCGGATGGGTAGAAGATTGGCTCACCGGACGAAAGCAAAGAGTTGTATTAAATGGAAAAGAGTCAGACTTTAATAAACGTTACAAGAGGAGTGCCGCAGGGTTCAGTGTTAGGTCCTATTCTTTTCTTATATATGAATGATATTGACGAAGGATTGTGTTGTAAGATTTCAAAATTTGCTGATAATACTAAAATAGGTAAAAGAGCAGATACAGCACTGCAAGGACAGGCAGTTCAGAGAGATCTTGATCAACTATTTAACTGGGCCCAAGTCTAGCAAATGGATTTCAATATTGATAAATGCAAAGTGTTAAATATTGGCAGTAAAAATGTAAGAGCAAGTTACTGCATGAATAATGTCCAGCTTGATAGGATAAACCATGAAAAAGACTTAGGAGTTATAATAACAAATGATTTGAAACCAAGCAAACAATGTACAGAAGCTGTGAAAAAAGTCAACAAATTGACTGGGTTCATAGTCAGAGCATTTGAATATAAATCCGATAATATCGTCCTTACTTTGTATAATTCCTTAGTACGCCCACACTTGGAGTATTGCGTTCAGTTTTGGTCACCGTATTATAAAAAGGATATGGAAAAGCTTGAAAGAGTGCAGAGAAGGATGACAAAGATGATACCTAGATTGAGAAATAAACTGTATGAGGAACGTTTAGAAGCCCTGAATCTCTACTCTAACAAAACGGAGGATACAAGGAGATTTAATTCAAGTATTCAAGATATTCAAAGGACATGATAACATGGCTGTTGATAAATACTTCACAGTTGATCACTCGAACTACACTAGAGGCAATGGACATAAAATAATTGGCGAACGATTCCAGTCGCATGAAGCTAAGCATTTCTTCTTCAATGGAGTTGTAAATATATGGAATAAATTGCCCTCCAACGTAATAGATTGTAATACAGTACAAACCTTTAAAGGTCGCCTGGATAAATATTTGGCATCCAACCCCCAGCTTAATATGTTTACTCCTGAATAAAACACTTGTGTATGTATAATTTTCTGTTTTATTTTATTTTAGTTTTTTAGAGCCTGGATCAATTAATTAAATGCAAATATAGTATATGCACAGATAGCCCTGAGTTAACGGTCACTACTCATACTTTTGACCTGTGATGGGCTGTGGATCACTGAGGGTCCCTCTTAGTTACGTGGCCACCATCGGGATTTTTTTAATATACCAGGGGTCACTGCTTCAGGAGTTGACTTGTTTGCTTGTCCCGCATGGGAAAGTTCCTAGTCTCAGTGGAATGAATGGAGCTGGGACCTGATTGGCTGCTGCCTACCTTAATAGCACCAGGCAAGGCTGCCACACCACCCCTGAATATCCACACTGTGCACTGTGCAATTTCCACACTGTGTCTGCAGACGCCCCGTCAACTCAACGTACCCGTACAGCGACATGCATTAGTTATTTATTTATTAGATTACTCATTGTACTTTACTACTTTCTCTTTCAGGTTATTCATACTAGTATCTTTTAGATAATGTATTATAGAATTTAGCTTTTCCTTTTCAGTCTTTCCTATGAAATTTCCATGTCAGTTTTTCCATGGTGCGTGGTGGTTTTTCTCACTTTTTCTTGCCAGTTTTGGCTGGAGGGTTTGGAGGCGGGGGGAGCCTTCTTGCTTTACGATCCTTATCCTTCAGCATGTAGAGTTAGATCTTGTAGTCACAGTCTACTCTGTACCAAACAGCCTCGAAAGGACCATAAGGTCTGTTGCTGTTTCTTTTCCTTTGTACTTTGTACCTTTGTTCCTACCCGCCTACCTACCTACCTACCTGTCTACCTACCTACCTACATAACCTACTTAGATTATATGGCATCGTTATCTATGTATTGATCGTATGGAGAGAGAGAGAGAGAGAGAGAGAGAGAGAGAGAGAGAGAGAGAGAGAGAGAGAGAGAGAGAACTCCCTTGGTCACTCATTAGGCCAGAAAGGAGAAGAGAAGGAGGAGGAGGAAGAAGAGGAGACGGAGGAGAAAGGGGAGATGGAGGAAGAGGAGAAGGAGGAAGAAGAGATGGAGAAAAGGAGGAGGAAAACTTGGAAAAGGAGGAAGAAATGGAAAATGAATAACGTAACCCTTGTTCGGTCAGTAGTCATAAATGGAATTCCTCCTCCTCGTCCTCCTCCTCCTCCTCCTCCTCGTCCTCCTCCTCCTCGTCCTCCTCCTCCTGCTCCTTCTTCTTCCTCGCTTAAAATCCCTGATAAACTCCATAAATATTTTTCAAACTCCATCTCCACTTCCCTCCAGCCAGACTCAGAGAGAGAGAGAGAGAGAGAGAGAGAGAGAGAGAGAGAGAGAGACGATGGGGAGATGGCAAGAATAGATGTGGACAGAAGGAATAACTGAGAGGAGAGATAGGTGAGATGGAGGGAAGGAGGGAGAGAGACAGTGGCTTTGGTTCCTAACATCTCATCACTAGCGAGTTATTTTTGCTCAGCACTTGTTAATACTAGTAAAGTTAATATTTGATATGGAGTGAGTTGCGAGAGGGCGGTCAAATGGTAGGTGACAGCGACTTGGAGGCGTTTTGTCTGCGGCTACTCTTTGCGGGATTAGGGCGTCGGGCTACAGATAGATAGATAGATAGATAGTCTTGCTCTCCCGTGACGGTTTGTATCAGTGACACAAAAGACAAATGAGGAAGTAAAGGAGCGTTGTGGTGGTGTGGATGTGAGAAGTGGTAATAGTAATACTTTGAGATGGTGTGCAGAATGAGAAACTGACTAGAAGAGTGTATGTGAGTGAGGTGGAGGGGGAGAGGATGCAGAATGACAGACTGACTAGAAGAGTGTATGTGAGTGAGGTGGAGAGGGAGAGGATGGAGAGTGAGAGATTGACTAGAAGAGTGTACGTGAGTGAGGTGGAGGGGGAGAGGATGGAGAATGAGAGATTGACTAGAAGAGTGTATGTGAGTGTGGTGGAAGGGGAAGGATGGAGAATGAGAGACTGACAAAAAGAGTGTATGTGAGTACTGTTAAGGGGGAGAGGAAAGAGATTTAGAGACTGACTAGACGACTGTATATGAGTGGGGTGGAGGGGGAGAGGAGGAGGGGAAGACCAAGGATGAGACGGAAGGGTAGAGTGGAGATGTGTAATAGAGAGGAGGATGTGAGTAGGAGGGGGAACAGCCAAATAGCAGACGGCAGGGAGACGGGGAGGCGATTTGTTGTGGCCATCCCATACGACACCAAGGCGTCTGGCAACAAATAGATAGACAGATAGATAGATGGATAGATATATAGATAGATAGGCATGTGGATAGACATACAAGAAGGTATTAAGGTGCTGCAGGGGGAATAAATCGCCGAGATATAGGTGTTACGACGTCTTCAGAGCCACTTAGAAGACAGACCGAGAAAGTCAGATATTTAAACTCTCTCTCTCTCTCTCTCTCTCTCTCTCTCTCTCTCTCTCTCTCTCTCTCTCTCTCTCTCTCTCTCTCTCATTGTCTTCCTATCTTCCTCCTCCTCCTCCCACACCTACCCTCCACTCCTAACTCCCACCCTCCCCCTACTCTTCATAACTAAGACAGCTTCAGTTATTTCTTAAGTCATCTATAGCACAACCAGTTTTACCCAGTACTTATTTCTTTTCTTCACCATAGATTTCTTTATTCTTAGTTATTTCTTTACTCCATTTTCTTCAATTTTTACTAGTGCTTGCCTGCAAAAATTTGCTGGAATAACTAATAGCCTTTGCATGGTACCGTGTTTGCAAATACCATTATCTTTGTTTCCATACCGTTACTGAGCCCACAATGATCAATTCTGATTAATGAATCGAAAAATTATTACCATATTTTTGCGTGTCGCGATTTCCAATAAGTTCGTGCAGTAGCGTTGCGCGCGATCGTAATTTACTTATTTATTTATTATTTGTGTAGTTTTCTGACACTCCCTGGACTTACCCCGACCTAATGCAAAAAGAATTTGGTCAATATTTATTACCCTTCACGTGAAAGAAACGAACAAACTCACAGACAGACACACGAACACAGCTTGACATTATTATTTAGATCTGACCACACTAAGGAACCTCTCAGGCTTTATTTGTATTATCAGTTTTAGTTGTTGGCTGTGTTTATTTTATTTTATTTTTGTATATTTGCATTAACGCTCGCGGAGTGAGAGTAGGTGTTTTGTATAGTTCTATTGTGTGTGTGTGTGTGTGTGTGTGTGTGTGTGTGTGTGGTATAATACTGTGCTGGTGGGAGGGTCATATTGTGTGGTGGGAAGCTGACAAAGTTATGTAATAAAGTGTTTTTGTGCTGATGTGTAGTGTGTGTGTGTGTGTGTGTGTGTGTGTGTGTGTGTGTGTGTGTGTGTGTGTGTGTGTGTGTTGAGGGAGTTGAGTGATTGTCATGGTGGTGGTGATGGTGTTATAGTACTGAAATGATGATATTGTGTAGTAAGCAATTGCCTGAGTCATATAGCAAAGTGACACAATGGTGATGTGGTGATGAGATGTGGTGGTGGTGGTAATGGATGGTTTGGTTGTGATGACGATGTGGTGTATTATCTGAACTGTATTATGGTGATGGTATTGATGGTGAGTGGATGGTGATGTTGTTGTGCACTGAATGTTAGATGGATGTGATGTGAGAAAAGTACTTGGCTGGGTAAGGTGGTGGGGCGATGGGGGGTCAAGTGGGTGGGTGGATGCGTTGGGTGGGCAGGGTTGTGTGGGTGTTTGGTTGTGGTGGGGCAGTGTGGATGGATGAGTGAGTAGGTGGGAGGCTGGGCATAATGGATGGATGAGTAGGTTGGGAAGGTGGGTGAGTGAGCAGGATGGGTGGATGAGTAGGGTAGGTGGGTAGTAGGAAGATGAGTCCATGGGGTGAATAGGTCCATAGTAGCAATAGGTCCATTGGGTGAATAGGTCCACAGTAGGAATAGGTCCATGGGGTGAATAGGTCCACAATAGGAATAGGTCAATGAGGTGAATAGGTCCATGGGGTGAATAGGTCCACAATAAGAATAGGTCCATGAGGTGAATAGGTCCACAGTAGGAATAGGTCCATGGGATGAGTAGGTCCACAGTAGGGATAGGTCCATGGGGTGAATAGGTCCACAGTTGGGATAGATCTATGAGGTGAATAGGTCCACAGTAGGAATAGGTCCATGGGGTGAATAGGTCCACAGTAGGAATAGGTCCATGGGGAATATATCCCTGGGGAAATGGGCTAAAGGAGGAAGATAGGTTCAGTGGGTAACATGGTATCCCGGGAGTCGTCTTCAACAGGGAGGTGGCCCCATCGGGTCCCAGGCAGTGCCGGTATGCATGATCATAGATTTCATATCTGGGTAACGTCGGGAACCCTGCTGGTGAGAAACAAACTGAAGTGATGAATGTGTTTGATACTTCAATTGTTTTTTACCTCATGAGGAGCATAGGGCATTGTGGCTAAGTTGCTCTGTCACAAGAGTTAAGGTTATGGTAACCAATCTAGCTCTTCCTTGAGTGGCAGTGACCAGTAAAGTTAACCAGTCCTTGGATGGCAACCCTTACTAGCCCCTTTCATCTGGAGCGCCTCAACCCACCAGCCCAGCAGGCATCCTACTGGTGATATGGTTACCACCCGGTGTAGTTAAAAGTTTCTTGGGTTACGAGAAACAGTTTGTCATGTCATTCACTGCACAGCCACCTGAAGACAGCGGTACATTAACCTACTGAGTCCGGGATGTCTTCATTTATTTTCTTCCATCTCCTGACCGGTTTATTCAGGTTAGGATGTATTTAAATGCTGGAGGGGTGTGATCCATCCTTAATAAACACCTTCAGGTTAGGATGTATTTAAATGCTGGAGGGGTGTGATCCATCCTTAATAAACACCTTCAGGTTAGGATGTATTGCTGGAGGGGTGTGATCCATCCTTAATAAACACCTTCAGGTCACTCCTAGCTCAGACGTTGTCGGGTGTGGAGGTCTGGCCGTTCTGTCTCGAGATTTCGACTTGTTCGATTTACTCTTGAAGAATTTCGTCCAGTTTACTCACTTTTGCCAGTTTGGGGACTTAGTCTCTGGTACTGAGGAAGATTTTTGAACGTTTTTCCAGGTTTTTCTGGGACTCTGTCTCAGATTGCCTGGGTGTGACTGAGAGTGTGTGTGTGTGTGTGTTTGAGTTTGTGCTTGTTTTTTTTTTTTTTCCCCCGGCCGCCGTTAGTGTCTCTCTGCATGGTATGAAGCCGAACCCTGAAGGGGTGCCGTTAGGGCACTTCCATGAGGGGGGCCCATTAGGGGCTGGTTATAGGAAGCGCAGAGAGCGGCTCTGATAGAATAGGGAAGACCCGAAAGGGGCAGTGGCGGGGCCTCCTACGTTGCCCTTTAGAGGGCAGGGAGCATAGGCAGCCCGTCACTGTAGGGACCTTGCTGGTTTTTTTCTTGTTTATTGTTTGTGAGTGAGTGTCAGTGTGTCGGACTGTGTGACAGTGTGAGTGGTGTCAGTGAGTGTCTGCTTCTCAGTCCCAAGGACTATGAAGGGGACCCAGACCCCTAGGCTTACAGGGCCAGTATGCTTGCCTCCCAAGCAGAGGCCTTCCCGCCCTGCTGTTGTGTCAGGCGCGAAGCGAGAGCGCCATCTTTCTAACGGCAGCTCTCGCTCATCGACGTCTGGCGAGGCCTTTTGCCCACCCCCTTCTACCCAGCCTTGTAAGCAGAGGCCTTCAGGTCCTGCTTCTCAGCCAGGTGCGAAGCGAGAGCGGCGCCTATCTGATGCTAGCTCTCACTCGTCGACAGCTGGCGAGGCTTCTACCTCATCCCCAGGACCTCCCAGTGCACCAGCTGCAGCCTCATCTCCCTCTTCCACCGTAGCACATGCAACCAAGGTTGCACGTGTTCATGAAGCGATGGACGAGGAAGTTTCGGCTCCTCCTCCTCCTCCTAACACCACCAGCAGCAAGGCCTCTTCTGCTGCTGCAGATAAGGCAGCTCACCCTCCTGTTGCACCAGACACCGCAACTGATCCATCATCAGCTGCAGCTGAAGGAGATATTGACGGCTTCACTGTCATCTCCAGGAGGACACGCACCAACACCCCTGCCAAGTCCTCCGCAACTGATGCTAACGCTCTCTCCCGACCCTCTGCTATGCAGGGAAACGGAAACCCCTCCGTTACCAGCCGACCACTCCGTCCTGCACGGAACTCCTCCAAAGTTCGGGCACCGGCTGTGTCAGTCAGGTCTCAGGCCTCCCCAGTCTCCAAACACCCAGCCTTCCTTCTTCCACCTCATGACTCTTTTCCATCGACCTACGAGATCGTGATGGCATTGGAGGAAGAACACCCCAACCTTACATTCACCATTCGCGAGGGACGGGACCAAGTGACAATTCTAATCCCTCAAGATAACACCACAGTACAGGCACTGCGAACAATCACCTCAGCTGCAGGGAATATGATCAATATCCAGGAAATAGACCCCAACCTCACCACCCGGAAGGTAACCCTTATGGGGTACCCACTGTACTACCCGCTGACACCCATCCTCCGACACCCTCAGGTGGAAGAAGCAGCACGTTGTCTGGCAAAGGGGGAACCAACAAGGCAGGTTATGGTAACACTGAGAGGCATCATCCCACAAAAGCTCCAACTGGGCAACTTCGGCACATATTTCCTCCGCCCTTATTCCCCGGAACCTCTCCGCTGCTTCAAGTGCCAGCGCTTCGGCCACCACCAGAACAACTGCAGTCGCCCTCAAACCTGTGCTATGTGCAGCGGCAAACACAACACCCAGCAGTGCCTCGACAAGTTCAAGGCTGGGGAACCAGTAACACAGAAATGCCCCAACTGTGCAGGTTCCCACCACGCATGGAACAAGTCGTGCCCAGCCCGAAAAGAGAGGGTGGAGAGAGGGATCGAGTGGCAACGAAGGTGGGTGCGAGAGAAGGAGATCGCTTCCCCTGCACCACCAGGCACGTTTATATGGGGTCGAGATCTCCGCAAGTCTCGCAGCAACTCCAACACCCACCCAACCTTCACACAAGAGGAATTCCCTCCCCTGCCAACCACAGCCAAGACACCTACAGTGCCTCCTCATCAGCCGACCACTCCATCTACAGCCAGTACTCAACCTGTAACCCCCCACCAGTCTCAGCCATTGCCCAGACAAATGATGCACGACTCTGTAACGTAGGCAGAGTCAGTGCCAGCACCATCAACCATTCAGCCAGCCCCCATTCTGCCACCAGGGAAGGTCGCCGTCGATCGGGATGCCCTGTGCATGTTTGGACGGGAACTGGGGAGGGTCATCATGGCCACAATAGGAGCGCAACTGGGCTGCACTCTCGACCCCACACCACTTCGCCCATTCGTCGATCGTCTGGTCGACGAATGGATGAAGGACCCATTTCTAGCCCCATCCACACTGGCCAGCACTCAGGACATTTCTCCACTTGCCCAGGAGAGCGCATCAGCAGAGGTATGCATCCACTCCCCAATCTCCACTCCACCAGCAGCCAAGTCTCCAAACTCTCCTCAACATCTGCCACTGCCAGCTCAACCGCACCTCCACAGACAATCCAGGGATCCCAGGCGTCGTCACAGGTCCACCAGTCAGAAACGGCGGTCCCCATCGGCCTCCCCCAGAGGATTACCCCGGCAACGCTCTCAGTCTCCTCTACCATCCCAGGATGTGCCAACCATGGACGGCTGAGACTCTCCTCACTCAATGCCTCTCAATCATCTGCCCCACAAACAGCACCATCCTTGACATCTCTTCAGCACGAGTCCTCCTATGGTCTCAGGATCATTCAATGGAATATCCGTGGTGCTCAACATAAACGTGCCCTTCTTGAGGAGGTTGCTCACCAAGATCGAGTCAACATATTCCTCCTTCAGGAAACTCTAATCCCTGCCAACCACTCCTTGCGCATAAGGGGCTTTAACACTTTCCTTCTGCCACATGCTCGCGGTGGCCCCCGTGGGTGTGCAATACTAGTCAGAAGCCACATCCCTGTGTCAGTCGTCCAATCGCCCCCGCATTGTGGAGACGGAATCAAAATGCAGGGGGTTTCTGTCACCCTGGCTACCTGCACTCTTAAGATCTTTAATTTATACGGCAGCCATTCGGCAGAATTAGACTTAGCGGAACTTTTTACTCAAGCCTCTGCTGAACCTACACTGATTGGTGGGGATCTCAATGCTCATCATCCATGTCTCGGCTCCCCTGGAGCCACAAATCCTGCTGGACGCCATATTGCTGAGCTCATAGAGGGGGTGCCCGACTTATTCCTCCTAAATGACACGCATGTCCCCACTCATTTACAAGGAGGTAGGCTAGACCTTACCTTCACCTCGTCTCACCTGGCATCCTTAATGCAGTGGATGATACACCCCAATCTTCTATCTGACCATCACGCCATCCTCTGCTTGATTGATCTAGCCAAGATTCCTGGACCTGCAAGTCCCCCCTCACGGTGGAACACCAAACAGCCCAACTGGGACCTATTTATGACTACACTGGACCAATTACTGAGCTCTTCAGCCCCCTCCCCTGATATCGATGTCCATGAGCGGCAAATATCCACAGCCTTTCAGGCTGCAGCTGAAGCAGCCATCCCAAAATCATCTGCTAACAGGAGATTTCATAGGGGTTGATGGTTCTACTGTGGTCGGGTGCGGGAACTCAATCGCCCGCTTAAACAGGGCAAAGAAAATATACAGAGCTCACCCAACTCCTGCCAGTCTGCATTATCTTCAAGCTGTTATAGGCCATACCATCGATGAGAAAAATAAGATTAAAGAAAAGAAATGGCTTGAATGGTGTCGATCTCTTGGGGCAAACACAAGGCTGGGACAACTTTGGAAACATCTGAAAGCTGTCTCTAACCCCTCTCCAGCCCACCCTCCCTTTCACCGTGACCCTCAAGGAGAGGCAGAGCGATTAGCTACACTATTCGCTCAACGCACCTCCCCGGATCAGCTTCCAGCTGCCACTAGTCTTCGCCAAGCAGCATTACATGATCGTACATCGATCATTCTCGCTGCACAAGAGCACCCTGCCGATACTGACCAGCCCTTCACCATTCAGGAGCTTGAAAAGGCCCTCAAATCCAGCACAGATACCGCCCCTGGACTAGATGGAATCACCTACTCCATGCTAGCACACACTGGGACAATGACCAGGGATGCCTTCCTTGCTTTGATAAATCACTCATGGGAACTGGGTACCCTCCCTACTCAGTGGAAACTGGCAGTAATCCAACCCATTCCAAAACCGAAAGATTCCGGTGCCTACAGACCCATCTTTCTTCTCAGTTGCCTCTGCAAAACTGCTGAAAGGATGGTTCTGCAACGATTACAGTGGTGCACAGACTCTCCCCATAGCCACCTCTTTGCCTTCACCAGGGGCAAGGGGGCAGCAGAATGCCTTGGCACGCTCATGACAGAACTGCGAAGGGGCAAAGGGCTAGCCATATTTATAGATTTGGAGAAAGCCTTTGAACTTGCGTGCCCAGAGGCAATTCTCACCGCTCTAGCCAACAAGGGTGTCCTTGGGCGGCTGCTTTGCTGGCTTGATAACTTTTTTACTGATCGCCAGGCAGTGGTACATTTTCAGGGCCATGTCTCCTCCACACACAGGCACATCAACGGCACTCCTCAGGGCAGTGTCATCAGCCCGACCCTATTTAACACACTTGTCTAATGCCTCTTACGTGTAGACCTTGGCACCGGTGTCCGCCTCCTCTGTTACGCCGACGACCTAGCTATTGTCGTCCATGGTGGGCCATACTATTTCAAAGCCCAAAGAGCCCTGTCTCGTCTATACCACGAGTGTGCAGAACTTGGCTTCAAAATAAATGAAAATAAAACAAAAGCCTTACCGTTTGGTATTGCCATCCCCACAGAGCAACTCTATCTTGGTACCTCACCAATTCAATATGTCACCACCCATCAGTACCTAGGAGTATGGCTCGATTCCAAGCTCACATTCCAGACTGAAGTAACCTACCTGAGAGAGCGAACCAAACTACGGCTCAGTGCGCTCCGAGCTCTTGCAGGGAAGGGCGGAGGAGCAACCTACCATGTCCTTCGCTTGTTTTATATACAGGCTATCCGCTCTCTCATTGATTATAGCGCCCCTGTTCTACCAATGTTAGAAACATCGCTGCTTAGTAGGCTTGAGGTTATTCAAAATGAGGCTCTACGAATAATGACTGGCTCCCCAATGTAGACTCGCCTTTGCAATCTTCGCCTTGAATGCAGTATGGAGTCCCTGTACCACTGTATTCAGGCGAGAGTTGCAGGGCTTGCTGCTAAACTGGCCCACAATGGATCTCATTTCCCACTTTTACCCAAAATAGTAGCCGCAGTGAATCTGCACCCTGACCTCCTCACTCACAGCTGGACTCACAGTGTGGCACAGGCCATCCACACATTCAATGTGGCTTACTTTATGCAACAAGCCCCTGATGTGCCTCTTCCCTCTTTCCAGCAACCACCACCATGGTCCTCATTATTCAAGTTTGTCATCAGTCCTTCCTCTCCTAAAGCACATACCCCTATACAGCAGCTGCGCCAAGAGGGCCTCCAACGAATTCATTCACTCACCACCCCTGAATCAGTTTCTTATTATACGAATGGCTCAGTCATCGCGTCCAAAGCCGGAGCTGCATTCATATGTGGTGATCGGACCTTTGGTGTTCGAGTCACTGATGGCTCCTCAACGCTACAGACTGAGCTAATTGCCATCGCTGAAGCCCTTAGGGATGCGCAGGTTGCTACGTCGGCTCCGAAAGTTATCATCCACACAGACTCCCTATCGGCACTTCAAACACTCCTACAGCCTTATCACACTGACAATGTACGGCTGATAACCGACATTCTCAACACAGCCCAACAGCTTAGCAGTGGCAACTGCTCCATCACTCTTCACTGGATCCCCAGTCATGTTGGCTTAACAGGGAACGAGAAAGCAGACGCTGCTGCAAGATTCGCCACGGAGCATCCTCAGGTTGACGTTACCACCTTGGTCAGCCTCTCTCGACTAAAGCAGGCTTTACGTGCTACATGTCCTATTCTCAACCGAGACGACCATGAATCCTATGTCCTCCAAGGCTCTTCTTCTGCCACTTGGTTTGCTATGGCAACCCAATATGAGCCTCTTTCAATACCAAGATTCATCCCCAACAATATTCTTCAAGGTATTCGTCGCCTGCACCTGGGCTACAAGTGTCGTAGCCAGATCGTGGGAAGTGGAGATGAACCTACCTCTACTTGTGCACACTGCAACTCCAATATGCCGTTCCCCCTCCTGCACTACCTCCTACGGTGCCCAGCCACGGCACACCTTCGAGTTGCCAACCCATATCCTAATCCCGACATACCTCGCCATCTACCCATTGCCCACTCGTACTTTTCACTACGTAATGCAGCAGCCTGTGTTGTCGCAACTACACCCTTTAACATCCTCTCTAATGTTGTGCAGTGTGCAAACCCCCCAAAGTAGGTTATTCAATCACCCCTAGTGTTAAGCCCCATATCACTGACTGGGCCAAACAAGGGCCCGGTCCTCTCTAGAGGAGAGGAAAATATAATAAAGTAAAGTAAAGTACCTTCAGGTTAGGATGTATTGCTGGAGGGGAGTGATACATCCTTAATAAACACCTTCATATTAGGATGTATTGCTGGAGGGGTGTGATCCATCCTTAATAAACACCTTCAGGTTAGGATGTATATAAGTGCTGGAGGGGTGTGATCCATCCTTAATAAACACCTTCAGGTTAGAATGTATATAAGTGCTGGAGGGGTGTGATCCATCCTTAATAAACACCTTCAGGTTAGGATGTATTGCTGGAGGGGTGTGATCCATCCTTAATAAACACCTTCAGGTTAGGATGTATTGCTGGAGGGGTGTGATCCATCCTTAATAAACACCTTCAGGTTAGGATGTATTGCTGGAGGGGTGTGATCCATCCTTAATAAACACCTTCAGGTTAGGATGTATTGCTGGAGGGGTGTGATCCATCCTTAATAAACACCTTCAGGTTAGGATGTATATAAGTGCTGAAGGGGTGTGATCCATCCTTAATAAACTCCTTCGGTACGACACATCCCTCCTTAGTTGAAGGAAACGCCGACACCTCGACGCCGGAACTGTCGCCACAAATCGTTGCCTGGCAGCCACCACCAAGCCTTGTGCCCGGACTTGCCACACAGCCTCCATGACAGGGTTCATTGTGGGTTGAAGTGAGACTGAAGATAAACTAATTCGACCCCATTTGACCTTGACTTTTGACCCCTTTACCCTGCTGACCTCATAGACCCTTCATACTGTATCACTGACCAAAATTTAGTCGAAATCCGTCTAGGCGTTCAGGAGATATTGTGTCTACACTCACATGACCTTGACCTTTGACCTCGACCTAATCAGTTTATTATTTTTTCATACTGTATAACTGTCGAAACTGTGGTCGAAATCCGTCGGAGGATGAAGGAGATATTGCACCTACACCCATATGACCTTGACCTTTAGCCTATGATCTTGCTGACTTAATCGGTTCATCATCCCTTCATACTGTATCACTGACGAAAGTTTGGTGGAAATCCATTGACGGGTCCTGGAGATATTGCATGCACACCAATATGACCTTGACCTTTGACCCCATCACCTTGCTCAACTAAACAGTTCATTGTCCCTTCATATCGCATCAGTGACAAAAGTTTTGTTGAAATCCGTCGAGGGATTCAGGAGATATTGCGTCTATGTCATAAATGACTTTGTGTCATAAAAGACTGTGTAGGTTCCTTTGTGGTTGAGTTATATATATATTTTAGATTTGTGGACGAGCAGTTTTTATATCTTGGAGTAGCTTCCCATTTGTCATGTAGTGACAGGAGAGGTAAAGAATAGTATGGGACTATTTTTATTTGTCTTGGAAATATTAACAAGTCTCTCACACAGAGCATAAGTATAGAGTCCAGTCCCGCTAGCTATATCTCTGTCTCTCTCTCTCTCTCTCGAGTTGCCAAGCCCTTCTCCCTGTGACCTGTCTCTTCTAAGGCCTGTCTCCTTCTCCTCCTGCCTGTTCTGTCGCTAACCTCCGTCTGAGCTCTCTTTCCTAAATTCTGGTGTAGCAGGGGTGTGTCACGTGTGTTCCTCGTGGATGGAAAGTTCTAGCAGCCTGTGTGTGAGTATGTGTGTATGTGTGCGTATGGTCACTAGGCGCTGTCGTGTGCCTATAAAGCATTCCTTGCGTTAAGAGTGTGTAAGCATGTTTAGCATTGCTCGATTCTCGCAGACACAATACCTTCTCATCATCTGACTCCCTGCTTCTATCTGTCTCTCTATCTATCTATTTATCTATCTATCTATTATGATTTGTAATTATAATATGTAGTCCTGACATCTGCTCGGCCGCGCGAAAATGGCATACCATCGACAGTTAATAGTCCTAACATATTAATACACATTATATACACATTATAATGAACTTATAAGCTAATTAAGTGAAATACATAATATTGTAAAAGTAACATAATTGTATGAATATTGTATACATATAATATTTATAGTAAATAGTGATTATTTAGTAATATTACATTTTAAACAAGTTGTATACATATTTGAATAAATGCATTAAAGTAAATTATTTAACTGTAATACAGTAAGTACCTGGGTTATTATAGTGAAATGCATACATGTGTTGGCCTTATAATTGTAGTTACATTTTGTTGATGCAACTATTACATAAGTGTCTTGGCCTTATAATTGTAGTTAAAGTTACATAAAAGTTACATCTTGTTAATGCAACTGTTAATTGGCAAAGTGTAACATAATGCAATCGTTTGTCGTTACATAATTGTTACATATCGTTTGTAGTTACATTATTGTAGTTAAAGTTACATAAAAGTTACATCTTGTTAATGCAACTGTCACAGAAATGGTACATATTGTTTGTAGTATTGTTTGTAGTTACATAATTGTAGTTAAAGTTACATAAAAGTTACATCTTGTTAATGCAACTGTCACAGAAATGGTACATATTGTTTGTAGTATTGTTTGTAGTTACATAATTGTAGTTAAAGTTTCATAAAAGTTACATCTTGTTAATGCAACTGTTACATAAATTGGTACATATTGTTTGTAGTTACATAATTGTAGCAAGTGTAATATAATGCAATCGTTTGTCGTTACATAATTGTTACATATCGTTTGTAGTTACATAATTGTAGTTAAAGTTACATAAAAGTTACATCTTGTTAATGTAACTGTTACATAAATGGTACATATTGTTTGTAGTTACATAATTGTAATAAGTGTAACATAATGCAATCGTTTGTCGTTACATATTTTTTTTTTTTTTTTTTTTACGTGTCCGACTCTGGGCAAAGACTCAGGGCCTATTTCTTGGGGGCAGTGGCCCATCCCAAGGCCCAGTAGTCCTCCTACAACTCCACATGTCACCACTTCGGCGCTAACACCCACCGTCCATATTGAATACATGCTAGGGCTGTCTCATACAGGACTAGTGTATTGGTATTAGCGGGGGTACTTTTATGACATGTCGTTACATATCGTTTGTAGTTACATAATTGTAATAAGTGTAACATAATGCAATCGTTTGTCGTTCCATAGTTATAATATGGAGTTACATAATTGTAATAATTGCAGTCCTAACATATGCTGCGGTCGATGATAGTGATGATGTGCCATGCCACTTGTTTGTGGAGACAACAATTTGCTTTTTTGTTTGTAGTTTATGTGGTATTTTGACATATGTTGTAACACACTTATTTTCATTTGTTTGTTATGTGATCTTACTCTATTTCTCTTTTTTCTTTCTTACTTTTCTTTCTTTCATTCTTTTTTTTTTTTTTGTATGTATTGATTTTCTATAGTTTGTTTTTCTTCGCTTGTGTACGCTTATTCCATGTTGTTCATGGCTGCATAATTACTGGCTAATTTCCTTGGGATACTTTTTTAAAGTTTAGTTTATATTGCACAGAGATTATAAATGATATTATATAGTCCCATATTTTGTTATTTTATATAAAAAATATATACACTATATACAGTATTAACCATACACACTGACTTGTTGTTCACTTGTACCTATCGTGGGTAATATGTGTGTCAGCACTGTGTGGAAATCATTGTCTTCACGATTGTGTTGAAGATGTTCACTCTTGCTAACGTCATTTGTGTTGGCCATTTTTTTTTTTTTCTAGTTTACCTTGTAACTTAATTTATATGTTTCCACTAGGTAGCTTTAATTAATAAATGTTTAATGCAGTTCTTTTAATTGCTCACTGAGTAACTGTGATGGTACATTTTCTTTATTACTTTGTAGATGTATAGTTGTATATATGAAACACGTATTTTATGTAGGTATAAATGATAACACTCGTTGGTAGTTAATAAATGTTATAATAAATGAATGAATATATACAGTGTAGAATATTTATTGTTGGTGATTATTTAGTGTTTGAGTTATGCAGATAACTGAAGTAAGTATATGTGTTTAAGCAGTAACTATACAGCACGTTTTATATGTTTGTGCAGAAGCTTATTGTCTATCACTGTGTATTGTATAAATGAAGTAACTATGTAACTCACTAATTTTTACCGTGGAGGAAATGGTGTGAGTGGTGTTGCACGTGGTGATAGCGTTGTTCTTCACGGGTTGATTGGCGTGTTGTGGGGTGTCAGACACACGGCTTGGCGTCGTCTCAGCACACATATGGTGACGTCAACTTCCCACACTGGTAGCTGTGGTGAGTGAATGAGTAGCGATGAGTAACTTGAGTGAAGACGGGTGAGTAAGATGAGTTGTGAATATGGACTTGGTGTTTTGCTGCGTGTCTTGACCTCTGCGTCAGGCGTGAGAGAGTGGTGTGCTTGTTGTTTTGGTCTTTCCTCTTCTTTACTTGGTTTGTTTTATATTCTTGTTGCTGCTTGAAGTTACGTGAAGATTATAGAGTTGTTTTGTAGACTTGTAGACTATTTGCATTGTAGGCTGTATTTTGTAGGGATTCCCTGTAGAACTGAAGCTAATCTTGTAGATGTATTGCTGGAGGGGTGTGATCCATCCTTAATAAACACCTTCAGGTTAGGATGTATTGCTGGAGGGGTGTGATCCATCCTTAATAAACACCTTCAGGTTAGGATGTATTGCTGGAGGATGTATTGCTGGAGGGGTGTGATCCATCCTTAATAAACACCTTCAGGTTAGGATGTATATAAGTGCTGAAGGGGTGTGATCCATCCTTAATAAACACCTTCGGTACGACACATCCCCCCTTAGTTGAAGGAAACGCCGACACCTCGACGCCGTAACTGTCGCCACAAATCGTTGCCTGGCAGCCTCCACCAAGCCTTGTGCCCGGACTTGCCACACAGCCTCCATGACAGGGTTCATTGTGGGTTGAAGTGAGACTGAAGATAAACTAATTCGACCCCATTTGACCTTGACTTTTGACCCCTTTACCCTGCTGACCTCATAGACCCTTCATACTGTATCACTGACCAAAATTTAGTCGAAATCCGTCTAGGCGTTCAGGAGATATTGTGTCTACACTCACATGACCTTGACCTTTGACCTCGACCTAATCAGTTTATTATTTTTTCATACTGTATAACTGTCGAAACTGTGGTCGAAATCCGTCGGAGGATGAAGGAGATATTGCACCTACACCCATATGACCTTGACCTTTAGCCTATGATCTTGCTGTCTTAATCGGTTCATCATCCCTTCATACTGTATCACTGACGAAAGTTTGGTGGAAATCCATTGACGGGTCCTGGAGATATTGCATGCACACCAATATGACCTTGACCTTTGACCCCATCACCTTGCTCAACTAAACAGTTCATTGTCCCTTCATATCGCATCACTGACAAAAGTTTTGTTGAAATCCGTCGAGGGTTCAGGAGATATTGCGTCTACACTCCTGTGACACATGTTGTAATGACGATCGCAAGCTGGAGAGAGAGAGAGAGAGAGAGAGAGAGAGAGAGAGAGAGAGACCCAAACCTGGGGATAAAGTTTGCTTTGCTGTTGAATATCGATGACAGGTTTGAATCAATAAAGGGTTGCTTCCCACCACCTAGAGAGAGAGAGAGAGAGAGAGAGAGAGAGAGAGAGAGAGAGAGAGAGAGAGAGAGAGCATATGATAGTAAACCAACATAATGACACAAACACTCTGCTGTCAGTGGTTTAGGCCTGAACCCACAAAAGGCCCCTTGAACCCCATCTCATTGCCTTACCGTCCTACTCATTTCACACACACACACACACACACACACACACACACACACACACACACACACACACACACACACACACACACACCGCTCGCTGGTGCAGTGGTGACGTTCTCGCTTGCCGACTGGTGGACGGGAGTTCGCGCCTCGCTCAGGTTGCGAAAAGTTTCACTGACGAAGTGGGTGGTTACTGTTCCCCTTGAGCAAGGGGACGGGTGTGTGCGTGTGTGAAGGTCACAGCCTTGCCCTTAGATCGGACTATATGAGCTCCCAGCTCCCTTCCGGGAGGGTAAAAGCTGACAATCACGACCATCAAGTGATCCTGACCGACCCGGTGAATTACACACACACACACACAGGATCTCGCGTTCGACTCCAGTTAGTCAGCAGACGCACAAGCATACATACCGGTGCACACGAAAGGACCCGAGACACTGCCCCAGCCCGGACATCATGGGTCATTTCTGGCTGACGAGTTACACTGGCGAGAGATGGGCAATGGTACTACAGGGTAACTCATCAGCTAGAAATGACACAGTTATTGTGTACATCCGGGAAAGGCAGGAATCTCTCTCTCTCTCTCTAAGATGTAATGCTGTATGTTAGGCATCTTGATAATTTTCACTAAGCACATCATGCTATATATTCATTAACTACCTCACTGTGTAATTAGCACATTGAGGGTTGTTAACTACCTCACTGTGTAATTAGCACATTGAGGGTCGTTAACTACCTCACTGTGTAATTAGCACATTGAGGGTTGTTAACTATCTCACTGTGTAATTAGCACATTGAGGGTTGTTAACTATCTCACAGTGTAATTAGCACATTGAGGGTTGTTAACTACCTCATTGTGTAATTAGCACATTAAGGGCTGTTAACTACCTCACTGTGTAATTAGTGCATTGAGGGTAATTATCCAGCCTGGCCTGACCGCTCAGTGAACAAGACGAGTCAGTCAGTCCACCATACACAGTCAGTCCACGATACACAGTCAGTCCACGATACACAGCCAGTCCCCGATACACAGTCAGTCCACGATACACAGTCAGTCCACGATACACACTTTATATACAGAATGGACAATGAATTGATGGTATATACAGAGTGGACAGTGTATTGATGGTATATACAGAGTGGACAGTGTATTGATGGTATATACAGAGTGGACAGTGTATTGATGGTATATACAGAGTGGACGGTGTGTTGATGGTATATACAGAGTGGACGGTGTGTTGATGGTATATACAGAGTGGACGGTGTGTTGATGGTATATACAGAGTGGACGGTGTGTTGATGGTATATACAGAGTGGACGGTGTGTTGATGGTATATACAGAGTGGACGGTGTGTTGATGGTATATACAGAGTGGACGGTGTATTGATGGTATATACAGAGTGGACGGTGTAATGATGGTATATACAGAGTGGACAGTGTATTGACGGTATATACAGAGTGGACAGTGTATTGATGGTATATACAGAGTGGACGGTGTAATGATGGTATATACAGAGTGGACGGTGTATTGATGGTATATACAGAGTGGACGGTGTATTGATGGTATATACAGAGTGGACAGTGTATTGATGGTATATACAGAGTGGACAGTGTATTGATGGTATATACAGAGTGGACAGTGTATTGATGGTATATACAGAGTGGACAGTGTATTGATGGTATATACAGAGTGGACAGTGTATTGATGGTATATGCAGAGTGGACAGTGTATTGATGGTATATACAGAGTGGACAGTGTATTGATGGTATATACAGAGTGGACAGTGTATTGATGGTATATGCAGAGTGGACAGTGTATTGATGGTATATACAGAGTGGACAGTGTATTGATGGTATATACAGAGTGGACAGTGTATTGATGGTATATACAGAGTGGACAGTGTATTGATGGTATATACAGAGTGGACAGTGTATTGATGGTATATACAGAGTGGACAGTGTATTGATGGTATATACAGAGTGGACAGTGTATTGATGGTATATACAGAGTGGACAGTGTATTGATGGTATATACAGAGTGGACAGTGTATTGATGGTATATACAGAGTGGACAGTGTATTGATGGTATATACAGAGTGGACAGTGTATTGATGGTATATACAGAGTGGACAGTGTATTGATGCACGGGTGTATTTCTTGGCGGTGAACCAACAAGAAATATAAAGGTAGAGTTAAATTTAAAGGTAGAAATTTAAAGTTAGATCTAAATTTAAAGGTAGAAATTTAAAGATAGACTAAAATTTAAAGGTAGAAATTTAAACATAAAAAATTTAAAGGTAGACTTAAATAGAAGGTTGAAATTTTAAGGTAGACTTAAATTTAAAGGTAGAAATTTAAAGGTACTCTTAAATTTAAAGGTAGAAATTTTAAGGTAGAATTAAATTTTAATTTAAAGGTAGACTTAAATTTAAAGGTAGAAACATAAATGTAGACTTAAATTTAAAGGTAGAAATTTAAAGGTAGATCTAAACGTCTAGCTAACGAAAGTGTGAAAAACGCGATTATGATACAAAAATTCAGTCGCTTTTGTATTATAAAAAAAAAAAAAATCCACGCTTCCGTGGAAAAAGGACGCGCTTACGACACGCGGATCCGCGCTCTCGCAAAACGCCGGGTCAGGTAAGGGTCTCACCTGTTTATTTTTAAATAGTAGGTCAAATGTAAGGTCACAAGAATAAACTAACCTTTACCCCTGCAAAGTCAGCTTAAACAGTTTTTCTCCGACTTAGACCAAACTTGGTGGAAGGGTTGAAGGTAAGATAGGAAAGAAGGAATTAGAATACCAATCAGTCAAAGGTCAAGGTCACAAGGCCAGGTCAGAGTTCTACCCGCGTGTCTGTGTGGGAACAAAGTTACTGAAATACTTTTATTCTCACTGTCATCAGGCCTAGGGGAAGGACTGAGGATCACCCAAGCACTGGACCTTCTTTCAGTACAATGAGTGATTGGTCAGGGTCACATGGCAAATTCAACAGTTTTTATGCGATTAAAGTCCAACTCTGAGGAAAGGTTCAGGCCAGATCAAGGATAATTGGGGTCGATTTACAGAATAATGGGTCGGAGGTCAAGGTCACAGGGCAAGTTCAAAGTTCCAGGTCATATGGCAAGGTCAACTCACACCATTTTTTATCTGATATGGACCTGTCTTGGTGGAAGGGTTAAGGGTCACGCAGGAATGAAGTATTGATTCTGAGAGCAATTAATCAAAGGTGAAGGTCACACGGCAAAGTCTAATGTTCGGCCATTAGACCAGGTGGTGGCGCGGGTGTGGCACTCTTGTTTTTTTTTTTCTTATTTATTTGATATTTTTTGTTTTGCTTTTTCTATTTTGTTCTATAATATCGTTTTTAAATATTTTTATTTAATATAACATCTCTGTCAGTCGATAGCCAGACGCCATAATCCCATAAGGGGTGGTCGTTTATCTCTGAGTTAGTTTTTACATGGGGGGCACTAACCCTCCGTCAACCCACGTGTTAACACGTAGGGAACGCGTATGGGTTGGTTATATGGTTACCACCCAGAGCTGTAAATGGTTTCCTGACTTATAGGAAACCACTACTCTTGCCACTCAGTGTAATGTCACCTGTAAAGAATATAATTGTGTGTGTGTGTGTGTGTGTGTGTGTGTGTGTGTGTGTGTGTGTGTGTGTGTGTGTGCCTGCACACTTTTCAATGTATAAACATTTATCTCTCTTTCCATGTATATATTTTCTGTCCTCCCTTCTTTACTTCCTTCCTTGTTCTTTACAGTCATTTTTTGCCTTCCTTCCTTCCTTCCTTCCTTCCTTCCTTGTTCCTTAAGTCATATTATGGTTTACTTCTTTCTTTCCTTCCTTCGTTTCCTCCTTCCTTCCTTCCTTCCCTTTCTTTCTCACTTTTTTATTTCCAGTCTCTCTGTCTCAATCTCTTCATCTGTACCCATTGATCAGTTAGTCAGTCAAAATAATTATCTATGAAAGTTGATCATCCATGTATCTGTTAATCTGTCAGCCTGTCAATCTGTCTACCAGTGTATCTATCTATAAATAACGCATATATCTATCTGCCTGCATACACGTACCTACCTACCAACCATCCTACTTACCTGTCTGCCTTCCTATCTACCTATACATTCCAGCCTACTTACCTACCCACGTACCTACCCTCCAACCTACCTACCTATTTACCTACTTACCCTACCTACCTACCTACCTACCTCCTTTTCCCTCTGAAATTATTACCTAAAAACAAAGAACGTAATTCCACGTCAAGGCTAATCTAATTATTTAATTCAAGTTAAGGGAAAACTCATTAGGCTAATTGCTCTAAGGTTGTTGTTGTTGTGGTGGTGATGATGATGATAAAGATGATGATGATGATGATGATGATAGAGGAGGGGTTGTTGATGATGATGATGATGATAGAGGAGGGGTTGTTGATGATGATGATGATGATGATAGAGGAGGGGTTGTTGATGATGATGATGATGATGATGATTATAATGGTGTTGATGATGATGATGATGATGATGATGATGATTATAATGGTGTTGATGATGATGATGATGATGATTATAATGGTGCTGATGATGATGATGATGATCATGATGAAGAATACGAGAAAGAAACAAAACGTGAGGGAAAAAGACAAAGAGTGTACTGACAACACACACACACACACACACACACACACACACACACACACACACACACACACACACACACACACACACACACACACACACACACACACACACACACACACACCGCTCGCTGGTGCAGTGGTAACGTTCTCGCTTGCCAACTGGTGGACGGGAGTTCGCGCCTCGCTCAGGTTGCGAAAAGTTTCACTGACGAAGTGGGTGGTTACTGTCCCCCTTGAGCAAGGGGACGGGTGTGTGCGTGTGTGAAGGTCACAGCCTTGCCCTTAGATCGGACTATATGAGCTCTCAGCTCCCTTCCGGGAGGGTAAAATGCTGACGATCACGACCATCAAGTGATCCTGACCGACTCGGTGAATTACACACACACACACACACACACACACACACGCACACACGGAGTAAAGATACAATAGTAATCTGGGCACACAATAGCGAGAGTGAGCGACAGATATTACTGTGAACTGCACCGTTACTGTGAATAGATAGATAGATGGCTGGATAGATAGATAGATAGATAGATTAACAGATAAGTAAATAGATAGGTAAACAGACAGCGACAGAGACTGATAGAGACAGTAATTTGTGGGTAGGGGGATGAATAGATAAATACATAAATATTACACAGATACATACATACATATATAGATACACAGATAGATGCACAGAAAGGTTACTGAAGAGAGAGAGAGAGAGAGAGAGAGATTATTTACGCATCATGGCTTCAAGTTCCGGAATCTGATACCTGAAAAACAAGGAACCCACAAGTAGTTATTTATCATCATCATCATCATCATCATCATCATCACCATCACCATCATCATCATCATCATCATCACCATCACCATCATCATCATCATCATCATCACCATCGTCACCATCACCATCATCATCATCATCATCACCGTCACCACCATCATCATTATCATCATCATCATCATCCCTGCAAATCTGTGACTATTGACATCTCTCTCTCTCTCTCTCTCTCTCTCTCTCTCTCTCAGGTCCAATTCTAGCTGACTATACAAAGTTCCAAACTGCTCTTCCTCAGAGGTTTATTCTGCACACTACACACCAGCCTTGTATCCTGTATATTACTGATGCCGCCTGAGTCCATAGGAAGTAGTATGGGTAATGCTTAAGGAGACATAGCACCACCTCTTAAGAGAGAGAGAGAGAGAGAGAGAGAGAGAGAGAGAGAGAGAGAGAAATCCTCCCTTCGAACTGCTAGTGACTTAGTAAAGGTGTACAGAAGTGCGTTGTCAAGTTGGAAAAAGATTCATGAATAAACAAAGAAAATATTATTACGTAAAGGATAAGGTAGGTTAGGTTAGCATTAAGTAGTTTAGGTTAGCACAAAGCAGGTTAGGTTAGCATAAAGTAGGTTAGGTTAGCATAAAGTAGATTAGTTTAGCATTAAGCAGGATAGGTTAGCATAAAGTAGGTTAGGTTAGCATAAAGCAGGATAGGTTAGCATAGAATAGGTTAGGTTAGCATTAATTAGGTTAGGTTAGCACAAAGCAGGTTAGGTTAGCATAAAGTAGGTTAGATTAGCATAAAGTAGATTAGGTTAGCATTAAGCAGGATAGGTTAGCATAAAGTAGGTTAGGTTAGCATAAAGCAGGATAGGTTAGCATAAAGTAGGTTAGGTTAGCATAAAGTAGGTTAGGTTAGCATAAAGCATGTTAGGTTAGCATAACGTAGGTTAGGTTAGCATAAATAGGGTTAGATTAAGTTTCGATAATTTTGGGTAGGTTTGGAAAAATTGGCATTGATAAGGGTGATTTCTAAAAAAAAAAAAAAAAAAAACGTTCTAAGATGGCATCCTTCCCTCACGACAACAGCGTCATGAAGTCCACCTCTTTGACCATATGTTACATCAGTCTTTTGAGCCACATTTACATAGTGAATAGAGCTAGTGCTGCCACTTGCTGTGCTATCATTAAGCTGTCTAGTAATATCTTGACTAACATTAGAGCTAATCATGCTTTTGACAGTAGTATAACTATATTCAGCAGATATATCAGGAGAGTCGTAGACCGAAAGTAGAGCCTTACGAGCTAGGTCGTCAGCCTTTTCGTTTATGGGTATCCCTATATGGAAAGGAATCCATGTGAAGTGGATTTTATGACCCATGTTTCCAATACACCAGATGGTTGATGGACATCTACTGACAATATCACAGTCTGTAGGAGTAGTACACAGTAATTCATACAGAGCTCCATGACTGTCCACCAAGAAGTAAACATCCTTAGATAAAGACACAACACAACTTAGTCCATCTTCTATCGAATATAGTTTTGTCCTCGTGGAAGAAAGAGAGTTAGGGAGTTTTTTTTTTAAATGACAGTGTCCACATACTGAGTGGGTGACTCATACTCCACTTGGTGCCATCTACAGACCCGTCACAATATATGTGTAGTCTGGTGACGATCTGTTGTCTCCAACTTTGTCATGAAGTGGGATTTAAGTTCTCAAGGCAGTCAATGATCCTTGGGCTTGTGGAATTTATCTATGTCCTCAGTCACTCTACTAGGACTCCAGGTGGCCCGACCTTGTGCTTGTATTGAATTAATGCAAGGAGTTATGACACTGAAGTTGTTCAAGAGTTTGTACATACAGCCGAGGTATGTGTTTGGAGGAGAACGAGCACTGTTGTGAAAGGTCGTCAGGGAGTGTCTTATAATCTGAGAAAGTTACCTAGAACTTTTACAAGAAAGGAAGCTATTAAAACGCTTTCCACCATTTATAAGTGACGTACAAAATATTGAATCTTAAACTCGTCATGAGAAAATACTTAAAATTCCCAAGAAGAGATTGGGAAAAAAATACTGAAAAATAAAATGGTCCTGTTTCCTTAAGAATTTTAATAGTATGCTACTGAAATCTAAGTTTAACTATGCTAAATAAATTGCTAATGCAAATAAAATACGCACCGCCGCTGCCGCTGGACCAATCACCCCCCCACCCCCCACCCCACTCCCAACTCGCAGCCCCACCACCACCCCAGGCGGACACCACGGCATGCCAGGGCAAGGTAAGCCTGGGCCGGAGCAAGAAGGGAACCTGGGCACCCCCACCTTGGGTCCCTCTTCCGCGGAACCAACCCAACGGCGACCACGCAGGAAGAGGGAACAACCCTGCAAGCGGGGCAGCCTTCACCAGGTTCGGGTTGGGACTGCTCCAGAAACAGTCCCAAGCAACACCGCGGATACAGCCATCGTATGTACCGGGGAGGGAGCGGCCATCGTACGCCCCTCAGTTGTTTTCCTCCTGTAACATCGCCAACACGGCCATCGTACGTGTCGGGGAAGGAGCGGTCATTGTACGCCCTTCGGTTACAGACCTATCTGGAGACAGCCTCGGTGGAGTAGCTATTGAGTGCACACTGACAGGCAAAGGAAGGAGAAGTGGAACCACACGAACACGGCCATCGTACGTGTCGGGGAGGGAGCGGCCATCATACGCCCCTCATCCACTTCCTCCTCCCCCTACGGGAGTAACACCGCCAACACGGTCATCGTACGTGTGAGGGAAGAAGTGGCCATTGTATGCCCTTCAGTTACTTCCCGTCGGGCAGGCAGAACTGCGGACACGGCCATCGTACGTGTCAGGGGGGGGAGCGGCCATTGTACGCCCCTCATCTGCCTCTTACTCCTTCGGGAACAGCACCGCCAACATGGCCATCGTATGTATGAGGGAAGGAGCGGCCATCGTACGTGTGGGGGAAGGAGCGGCCATTGTACGCCCTTCAGCTGCTACCTTCAGAAGCTGTGGAACCGCCAACACGGCCATAGTATGTGTGGGGGAAGGAGTGACCATCTTATGCCCTTCATCTACAGCTCCTAGGGTTCTCCAGGAGGGGAAGGTCCCTTGCATGGCCAGCCCCCTACCTCTTGGCTGTGTGGGATGCCCTTCTCTCTCTCCCTCCAGGTGTGGTTCTCCGGAGGTGCTGCCGTTCCTAGAGTGGTGGAGCGGTCCTGTACCGGCCCTGTAGCCAACCCCTGGACGACCCCGGCCCCTGACAGACGACCCAAGGAAGAGGTGCCTCAGTTCCCTCCTGATGGCGCCTTGCCCTATAGGTGACCGTAGCATCTGGACTTCCAATGCTGGTCAGCAGGCCCCTGAGCAGGGCTGTCTGGGCCCCACTCCCCCACTGCCCTCTGCCAGGAGCAAGAGGCATCAGGCCTGGCTCCTAGAACTGTTTGGCCCCAGCTGCGAGGGCCACCTACCAGGTCAAGGTCCCCAGACCGGCGGGCCTCCCTGCACCCCACTGACGAAGCTCCTACACGAGGGCCTCTCACCAGGTTGAGGCCCCCAGAGTGAAGGGCCTCCCTGCACCCCCCGGACGAAGGAAGTCAACGCCTCTGCGGGCAATCCTCTGTCTCCTGCAGGAGGGCTCCCCTGGAGGACCCCCTCTTACACCCAGACGCAACCTCTGCTAACCCAGGTACCGGGTACTCGTGGCAATCTCAACGCATCTCGCCCGTAAAGTATAAGTGCAAGCCTCAGAGACAGTGACAGTAAAACAGTGCGGAAATTAATGTGAAGTGACACAGTATAGTGACGATCCTCAAGACAGTGAATCAAGGCCAGAGAACATATATATATAAAGTGACTGAATGTAAAGAAACTAATTCAGTGGAGAGAAGATCAGAAACCAGTATAACACTGTCGCCACAGCAAAGTGATAATCCCTGAGGACGTGCTGTGTGCTAGAACAGATATATGCAAATATAAGCCAACTAGGTCCGTTGTTCCAACTATATACTGTGCATCTTGTCTAGATCACCAAATGACAATTATTCACTATTCATAATACCGTTGCCATACTCTAGTGATTGTTAACTTATAACATATGTATGAATTCTGCCCTTGACATTCCTGTGTGTATAGTGTGTGTTAGTAATCCCGCTCTGTCTTCCTGTTCATACTATATCCAGTGTCTCTCTGTTCCTATATTGTAAGGTGTATTGAATAAGTGCAATAGATGTGTTAAGGTGTACTGCCGAGTTTTTATGCCCTGTTCCTTTGTTGGTGCTTTAACTCCGGTCCGGAAAGAGGACCACGCTCAGTCGCGGGCGTTTTTAGGACAAGAGGTCTGACTAAAAACATCCCGCATAACACTGGTGGCCAGCAGTGGTTCTGGATCCGATTAAAGCACAGAGGAACACAATAAGGGAAACTTACACAACGGCAGCCAAACCTCACATCCTATTGCCAAAGTTCAATCCTGAACAATATGACATTGACGTCTACTTCGATACGGTTAAACCTCTCTTAGATATCGGGTTTGACACTGACAGAGAGAAAATAGCAGTCACACTACCCAACCTGGGCAAAGTAATTGCAAGTGTTGCCTCAAAAATCGTCCAGGAATTGACATGGGATCAATTCTCACACATCGTGAAACAGGCCGCCACCCCTTCACTGGGCACAGTTGTCACCCTGTCGCAACTTGACGCCCTCACCTATGACAGTTGCCTAGACGACACATTCGTCCATGCACGGCGACTCGTCACCGCCGCCTATCCCGAAGCAACTGCAGCCACCTGGGATCAACACACATCTAATACCCTGCTGAGAGTCCTCCCAGGCACGGTAGGGAGCATTTTACGATCCATGATCCCTCTGGAAACATGTATCGAGATCTACAACTCGTACGATGTCTCCTTGCCACCTGCCCCGCACCCCAGCCTATCCCCGCTGTTAGCAAATTCCCCACCACCAAGGCTCCACCACCCAAAACTAGGATGCCACTCACCCAGCCTGCCATGGAGCCATCCCTCACCATCCCCAGGGCCCACCCCCTGAAGAAATGTCCTAACCCCAGGGAAAACCACAATCTCATTTCAATTAACCCCTGGGAATTTTCGGCCTGCAGTCGCACCTGCCCCCTGCATGACATCAAGGAACAACTGAAAGCTAGCTGACGCAGGCCCTTCACACAAGGGCGCAGAAAGGTATCCTCCCTGGAGGACGAAGCCTCACACGATGACGCCCCACCCATAATGTACGCAGAGCCAGGCAATGAGGAACCCAACGAGGAAGACCACACTCAGCAGATGGATTTTTAGGTCCGCCCCCCACCTCCCCACAGTGGTGGGGGTCACTTCCCATAAGTACAGACCCCCAGTCTACGACAAAATACGCCTGAACAGGGTCAAGGCAAGGCTGCTGGTGGACATGGGAGCTGTCAGGTCATGCCTATACTCACACTTTTACTCCCGCCACAGCTCCGCCTTTGGCCCCCTTCTCTCCACCTCAGCCAACCTCGTAGACGCAGGGGATGGCCACCTGCCTATCCGTGGAGAAACGCGGGCCCTGCGGACTGAAACTCACCAACATGCTTCCACCACACACCCCTTCATTGTCTTTGACTCCACCTGCCATGCATACGACGGGTACCTCGGGCTGGACCTCCTACAGAAGCTGCACACCACCATAGACTGATACCAACGCTGCCTCCACTTCTGTCCAGCCCCCAACACCCCCCAGAAAAAACAACAACAACATAACCCTTCACGCCACACACACACACACCATCATCACCCACCACTCATTCCCCCCAACCACTCTGCACATGCAACCCACCAACCCTGTCACCCCCCACACCTCACCTCCTCACCCCCACCCCTCACCCTCTCCCTCACCTGTTCCACCTTCACCTCCAACTTTTCCCGCTACCATCGCTTCAGCTATCACCATTCCACCTTACCATGAGGCTTGGCTACAACTCAAACGACCCTCCGGTAACTCCATCCTCTTCTCCCCAGCCCTACCCACCGGACCCTCTCATCCTGTTTAGTATCCCCAACTTTCCTCCCCCCCCATGTCCGTGCAGTCCGTATCGCGAACCTCGCCCCCACACCACTTACCCTACCATGAGGTTTAATCGTAGGCGATATGGAGGAAGCAGAACCCTGCGATTCCTCTTCCTCCACCCCTCCCACTCTACCTACTCTGCCTTCTCACCTCTCCCCCACCCAAACGAACAGCCTCCGACAGTTACTCCTGGATTTTCAAGACCTTTTTCATCAGGCCCATCAGACATCGGCCACATTACCTACCTCAATCACGAGATCCACACCACCGGCCCACCCATCTGTCAACCCTCACGCCGCAAAAACCCCGATCAGCGAGCAGAGGAAGACTGGCAGGTCCAGGACATGCTCAGTGCCAGCGTTATTTCTAACTCCACCAGCCCATGGTCCTCCCCTGTCGTGCTGGTTAGAAAAAAGGATGGCACTATGCGGTTCTATGTGGACTACCGCAAGCTCAGTGATGTTACTGCCAAGGACTCCACACCCCTACCCTGAATTGATAATTCCCTTGACTCATTACACGGCTCATCGTGGTTTTCCACCCTCGACCTGCAGTCGGGTTACTGGCAGGTCCCCATCCATCTGGAAGACAAACAAAAAACGGCCTTCTCAACCTCAAACGGCAAACATTACGAGTTCAACATCCTCCCCTTTGGACTCTGCAATGCTCCAGCTACATTCTCCCATCTCATGGAGTCAGTCCTGAGTGGCCTTACCTGGAAAATCTGCTGGCGTATTTCGACGACATCATCGTATTCAGCTGTACTTGGGCAGACCACCTCCACCGCCTCAAACAAGTCTTCCTCCGTATATGCCATGCCGGATTTAAACTAAAACCATCCAAATGCGTCCTGGCCGAGAGATCTGTCTCCTTCCTAGGGCACGTGATCGGAGCCGAGGGGATATTTCCCAATCCCGATAAACTCCGTGCCATTGCCGACCTCCCTCTACCCAGAGATGTTCACGAAACGTAGGCCTTTCTAGGCCTAACTTCTTACTACCGATGTTTCATCAAAGGCTTCGCGGACATCGCCAAACCCCTACATGACCTCATAAAAAAGGTCAAACCATCCATCTGGACAGATGCGAGGAAAACAGCATTCACCACCCTCAAATCAAAACTCATTTCAGCCCCAATCGTAGCCTTCCCGGACTACAACCTCCCCTTCCGCCTTTATACCGACGTCTCCCTCATTGCCATAGGGGCTGTACTAGCTCAGGTACAAAACGGCCACGAACACACCATCGCCTGTGCCAGCCGCACCCTCAATCAGGCCGAACGGAATTACACTGCCACCAAGCACATGTGCCTTGGCATCGTCTGGGCATTGGACTATTTCCGTTCATACATCTTGGCACCCACGTAGTCATTATTTCAGATCACCAATCACTCTAATGGCTACGATAATCTTACACTACCAACGCCTAACTCATTCATTTGCGAGAGGCTCTGGAGGAATTCGATTTCAAAATATCCTACCGGCCAGGAAAATTACACACCAATGCCGATGCCCTTTCGCGCCTCCCTGTTGGCGCGATTCGTCCAGACACTGACCTATTGTAAATGTGGCGGAACAAACAAAGCCCCACCTGGATCCCACCACGTACCTTCGCCAAACCATACCAGCAAGGCAATCAACTGTTCAACCCCAATGGCCATATTGTCCTCGACCCCGACACTGCACACGATGCCATGCTCCACCTTCACGCCGACAATGGCATTCACCTCGGCACAAAGAAGTTCCTGCAAATCTTCAGAGCCATATATTGGACACCAAACCCCTCCAACATTGCCAAAAACATCATTCAAGCATGCCGAGCCTGTGCCTTGGGGAAAGATATCATATGCATGCCTGGACCATTGGGGAAACTCACGGCTGAAAAACCATGCTAACTGCTCTCAGTTGATGTCGTCGGCCATCTCGCACTCAAAGCGGGATACAAATACATCATCACCTTCATTGATGTTTATTCCAAGTTCATCGCCTGCCTCGCTAAACACCACAACGCCATCACAGTCGCCGACGCATTAGTCCGCCACGTCTTTCCCTACTTTGGGATTCCCCAAGCCCTACATTCAGATAACGCCCCCGAATTCATGGGCAAAATCTGGGAGGAACTTGCAACAATCTTTGGCTACCATATTTCCCACTCCTCTCCATACTGGCTGCAGGGAAATAGCATTTGTGAGAGAAGCCATAGATCCCTCCTAAACCAAGTCAGAACCAGAATTGTGCAAACAGGCAACGATGATTGGCCGGCCCATATTAAAATCACATAATGGGGCCTCAACACATGCCCTAGAGACGACAGCATAATACCCCACAAGCGGGTTTTCGGGGAAGCCCCACTACTCTTACCCCTCCGTCAACACCTCCAGCCACCCACCCAACCCTCCACCACTGACCCCCTACACCACCTGAAAAAACACCTCCACCACCTCCAAGCCAAACTGGACCTACAACCCGACACACTCCCCTCCAACCCCTACAAGACAGGCGATTCTGTCGTCGTGGCATGTCTGCCAATCCCCAGCAAAACCTCCCCCCGATTTGACGGTCCCTTCACTATCACCCACATCCCCAATCCCTACCAAGTCACTGTCAGCCACCATGGCCAAAAATGCACATAGGGGAGAGCGGTGATGATTCGGCCACTTTTTCGAAAAAAAATCATAATAAAAAAAGTTTAATAGATTCTTAAAATCTGCTTATTCCAAGAGGAAGCCACATCTTTTGGCTCGTTTGTGTGCTATTGTCAGTTCTTAAACTTACGTCATTTCTTGGCAGTAATCCAAACTCTTAAGGTCTCCAAAATGGCCGAACCATCCCTCTTGGTGTGGATGATTCGGCCACTGGCGTTGGATGGTTCGGCCACCATGTGGGATGATTTGGCCACTTGCCTCTGGGGCTCAATTAAAGAATTAAATACAGTAGGAAAATTAAGAATCAAACTTTCATCTGTGCTGACATGATTTATTGGATTTATTTTTACCTAAACAATCTCCTTTTAATGAAACAAGGAACAAACAATCTCCTTATAATGAAATTAAATGGCTCTACTCTTGCCTATCTCAGATAAAATAAAACTATAATTTTGTGAAAGAAAATATCGAAGTCAAATGAAAGCTACTTCTCTTACATGCTGTTTACTCTTAACGCATTTTAAATCCAGTGAAACAATAATCCAAAGTTGTAATACCTTTGCCTTCGCTTAGTGCTTTGTGAAACTGGTTCAGGTAATACTCCAATTATAGTGTTTCTTGAAACAGAAGCTTCATCAATTTCTGAGGGAAAGTAGAGAGAGAGAGAGAGAGAGAGAGAGAGAGAGAATATGTAATTTTATAGAAAAAAGGTAAGGGGATGAGTCTGTTATGATGTGGCAGGGGTAAACCAGCTCTGCTGTCGGGCCCTGCTGCGGATGTCACTGATTGCATTGCGCAGTTGACCCTTGTGCGGTGTGGTGCGGTGAGGATCTGTCCGTTCTCCCCTTTGGGGCTAAGATGTAAATGAATGTGTTTGAATGGATGAGTAAATGGGGAGTGTGTCGTCCTGTCTCGGTTACCTCCCTTTCCTTGGGGGAAGCAGCCTAGGTATATAGATAGATAGATAGATAGAAAAAATCGTTAAATAAAATAAATCATTAGATAATTATGAGGGATGGTTCGGCCACCTGGCAACCCTGCCGAACCATCCCTCACTTCAAGTGGCTGAATCATCCCCCATGTATAAAGATGTACACATGGTGCCCCGAAACCCAGAGTTCATAAGCTGTTCGAGTGTTATCTACTCTCACGTCGCCTATAGACAATAAATGATATTTGCACTATATATGGATAACAACCCTGAAGTATTAATGGAGCTACTGCTTATGTTGGATCACCGAAAAAGTACATAGGGGTCATGAAAAATCATAAAATCTATCCTGACGTTGCTGTTTCCTGGCCAACCAAAACAAAAATACATGTGCCATTTGTCGGCAAGATCACGCAACTTCATGTGAAATCTCAATGATCTAGGTCCCCTACATTATTCAGGAAGGCCAGTGGCCGAATCATCCTCCTGGCCGAACTATCACTGCGCTCCCCTACCATAACAGACACGTGCGTCCCTTCTGCCCCTCCAACAATGAACCCACACTCACCTGCGCGCCACACACCTCCCACCGCGCACCACCCGCCTCGGCATCTTCCAAGAATCACCCCCTTGATTCATATACCTACTCCTTTTCATCCCCCCCTCCGCCTCACCCACTGCCCCATACACCGACACCCGACCCAGCACCAACTCTCCCCGATTCTGACCCCTCACCGCTTCCACCCTCTCATGATTCCCTCACGCCCACAGCACCATCTCCACCACGCAACTCTCCACCACCACCCGCGGCACCCACCAACCACCCCACACCCCATTGGCAGATGGAATACACACCCACAACCACCACACCACCACCGCCGCCCCTACACCCCTCCCACACCCCTCCACGCACCACCTCACCCACTAGCCCACCAGTGTACACACTCTACCTGCCAACAACACTGCCCACGCGCCCACTCTGGCCCCCCCCCCCTGCCCACCGACCATTCTCACTACACACGTCAACCAGCACCCCCACCCACAACTGCCTCTGACCAAATTAGAATGCCCACGCCATCACGTGCCTCCTCCCCTTCACCACCAACACCCACCCTCACCACCACTACCACCAGATCAGGATGCCCACCCTCAAGATACACCCCTACACCCACTCCCACTTCTCCTGCTACCTCACACTCCCCAAAACATACCACCCATCCCCCCAACACCACCCCATCACACTCCCCATCCATCAAACACGGTGGAAACTCCCCAAGTCCCACTTCCCCAAAGGACAGCGCTCCTCCCACCATATCCTCCTGCATAAAAGACCCATCCCCTCCTCCCTCACCAGCATACAGCCTCTACCTCTGCCCCATCTACCACCTCCCGAGATGCGAATTGACCGCATGCAATGGCGCCCACACAACCACCCACCTGTCAGACTACGGGGGACCCAGCAACTCCTCCACATCCTACACCACACAACTAAGCCATCATCGCACCGGCTCACCCTCAACCCCCACCAGGAGCCAAACATCGCCACATACCACTGGACAAACCTCCTCCGGCACATCCAACCGGTTCACCAGACACCCACCACCACCACCTACCACCTCCAGGCACGGGGTTGTGACTTCTTGACCACGGAGGGTGCTAGAATACGTACCGCCGCCGCCGCTGGACCAACCACCCCACCACCCCCCACCCCACTCCCAACTCGCAGCCCCACCACCACCCCAGGAAGACACCGTGACAGGCCAGGGCAAGGTAAGCCTGGGCAGGAGCAAGAAGGGAACCGGGGCACCCCCACCTTGGGACCCTCTTCCGCGGAACCAACCCAATGGCGACCACACAGGAAGAGGGAACAACCCTGCAAGTGGGGCAGCCTTCACCAGGTTCGGGGTGGGACTGCTCCAGAAACAGTCCCAAGCAACACCGCAGATATGGCCATCGTATGTACCGGGGAGGGAGCGGCCATCGTATGCCCCTCAGTTGTTTTCCTCCTGTAACACCACCAACACGGCCATCATACGTGTGGGGGAAGGAGCGGCCATCGTATGCTCTTCGGTTACAGACCTATCTGGAGACGGCCTCGGTGGAGTAGCTATTGAGTGCACACCAACAGGCAAAGGAAGGAAAAGTGGAACTGCGAACATGGCCATCGTACGTGCCGGGGAGGGAGTGGCCATCGTACACCCCTCATCTGTCTCTTACTCCTTCGGGAGCAGCACCGCCAACACGGCCATTGTACATGTGGGGGAAGGAGTGGCCATTGTATGCCCTTTAGCTGCTACCCTCAGAAGCTGTGGAACTGCCAACATGGCCATCGTACGTGTGGGGGAAGGAGCGGCCATCATATGCCCTTCATCTACAACTCCTAGGGTTCTCCCAGAGGGGAAGGTCCCTTGCGCGGCTGGCCCCCTACCTCTCGGCTGCATGGAATGCCCTTCCCTCTCTCCCTCCAGGTGTGGTTCTCCGGAGGTGCTGCTGTTCCTAGAGTGGTGGAGCGGTCCTGTACCGGCCCTGCAGCGAACCCCTGGACGACCCCGGCCCCTGACGGACGCCCCAAGGGAAGAGGTGCCACAGTTCCCTCCTGACGGTGCCTTGCCCTATAGGTGACCACAGCACCCGGACCTCCAGTGCTGGTCAGCAAGCCCCTGAGCAGGGCTGTCTGGGCCCCACTCCCCCACGGCCCTCCGCCAGGTGCAAGAGGTGGCAGGCCTGGCTCCTAGAACTGTTTGGCCCCAGCCCCAAGGACCACCTACTAGGTTGAGGCCCCCAGACCGGCAGGCCTCCCTGCACCCCACTGACGAGGCTCCTACACGAGGGCCTCTCACCAGGTCGAGGCCCCCAAAGTGAAGGGCCTCCCTGCACCCCCTGGACGAAGGTAGTCCAGGAGATGACACCCCTGCAGGCAATCCCGTCTCCCGCAGGAGGGCTCCCCTGGAGGACCCCTCCCACGACCGGACGCCACCTCTGCTAACCCAGGTACCGGGTACTCGTGGCGATCTCAACGCATCTCGCCCGTAAAGTATAAGTGAAAACCTCAGAGACAGTGACAGTAAAACTGCAGAAATTAACGTGAAGTGACATACTATAGTGACGAACCTCAAGACAGTGAATCAGAGCCAGGGAATATATATATATATATATATATATATATATATATATATATATATATATATATATATATATATATATATATATATATAAAGTGATTGAATGTAGAGAAACTAATTCAATGGAGAGAAGATCAGAAACCAATGCAACGCTCGTTAAAAGATTCCCTGCACATATAGTGCAGGCCGGGCCATACATTAGCCCGGTCAGTGGGGTATGGGCTGATCAAAAAACAGTAAATGAGGAGTACAGGACCTGGGGATTTCCCAGCAAGCACGACCCGTCTTCTGACTGTCTTTGTGGTGTGTGTGTGCGATGCAACGCTGTCGCCGCGGCAAAGTGACAATCCCTGGGGACGTGCCGCGTGCTAGAACAGATATATGCAAATAAAAGCCAACTAGACCGGTTGTTCAAACTGTATGATGTCCATCTTGTCTAGAACACCAAATGATAATTATTCGCTATTCATAATACCGTTGCCATACTCTAGTGATTGTTAACTTATAACATATGTATGAATTCTGCCCTTGACATTCCTGTGTGTGTATAGTGTGTGTTAGTAATCCCGCTCTGTCTTCCTGTTCATACCATATCCAGTGTCTCTCTGTTCCTATATTGTTAGGTGTATTGAATAAGTGCAATAGATGTGTTAAGATGTACTGCCGAGTTTTTATGCCCTGTTCCTTTGTTGGTGCTTTAACTCCGGTCCGGAAAGAGGACCCCGCTCGGTCGCGGGCGTTTTTAGGACGAGAGGTCGGACTAAAAACATCCCGCACAACACCAAAGGTAACACGACCATGCCACTATTTGGTTTTCTGTTATAAACACGTAATCCAATTTTCCTTTTAAAAAATTCATATACTGCAGTGACGTACTTTATATATAATTTTGTCCGTCTCCAGACGATTATATTAAATGAGACTTTTTTAACAGGAGGGGTTAGATATAGCCTTCATTAACCACTTTACTAATATATCTATTATTTTGTGGTTCTATAGCAGGCTCCATTGCACGTCTTTCTTAGCGATTTATTTGGCAGAATACATTTAAGTCTCTTGTATGTTATTTATAGACCTTTAGTGCTGACATAGTTGCTTCAATAACAAAAGGATAATGAGGTGCAGTGTGAAATATAAATCGCTAGGCAAGAGATACCGCAACATTCTCAAAATCACTTCTAATCCAGTCCAAAAACTCGCCATCACAGCTCAACAGTACAGCATCTTTTAATGTAATAACAAAAAGTAGCACAACATATACTGTACAACTGTCATGTACTCCGGTCTTTCATAATGTATTAAATATTACTACGTCAGGGGAATGCAAGATTAATAAAAATCTTTTACTCACTGTTTAAAAATTTGAATACACTTCCAGAAAAGAGTAGCTATTCTAATTATTCGTGAAATATACATGCCTTGTCTGGTGTCCGAGCTTTCGTTGGAGTGGAATACAGGACTTACTCTATTTGTTTTATTTTTGGACTTCAATACTTTTATTATTCAAAATAGCAGTTTTATTTATTTTTGTAATAAATCGTTGTGTTGTACGTCGTATGTACAATATTACAAGCTGGCCAACAATACTAGTAACACGTTTTCTTTAGTTACTAAGTTTGCACATTACACCTTATCATTCTACCCGCACAGCACACACTACTCACAACAACAAATATTAGTAAAGCCTTTGATGCCGTCCCCCAACGCAAACTAATCACCTAAATACACAACACAAACATGGAGAACACCAAGCGCTGGCTTGCCTTTTACTTGCCTGGTAGACAAGCACATGTTACATTCTCGGCCAACCCATCACCAACACGAAATTTCCCCATCAGAGTTGCACAGCGCTCAGATCTCCCGCCCACACTCTTCAACCTATACATATATATTATTCCCCAACCCCAACCACCCACATATATTGTCTCATATGCAGATGACATCACCACAACAAGTACAAACCACCCTGTAGACACAGCCTGTACACTGCAACAGGACTACCTCAACACACTGCAGACACAGCCTGTACACTGCAACAGGACTACCTCAACACACTGCAGACACAGCCTATACACTGCAACAGGACTACCTCAACACACTGCAGACATAGCCTGTACACTGCGACAGGACTACCTCAATATACTGCAGACACAACCTGTACACTGCAACAGGACTACCTCAACACACTGCAGACACAGCCTGTACACTGCAACAGGACTACCTCAACACACTGCAGACACAGCCTGTACAATGCAACAGGTCTACCTCAACACACTGCAGACACAGCCTGGACACTGTAACAGGACTACCTCAACACATTGCAGACACAGCCTATACACTGCAACAGGACTACCTCAACACACTGCAGACACAGCCTGTACACTGCAACAGGACTACCTCAACACACTGCAGACACAGCCTGTACACTGGAACAGGACTACCTCAACACACTGCTGACACAGCCTGTACACTGGAACAGGACTACCTCAACACACTGCAGACACAGCCTGTACACTGCAACAGGACTACCTCAACACACTGCAGACACAGCCTGAACACTGCAACAGGACTACATCAACACACTGCTGACACAGCCTGTACACTGCAACAGGACTACCTCAACACACTGCAGACACAGCCTGTACACTGGAACAGGACTACCTCAACACACTGCAGACACAGCCTGTACACTGGAACAGGACTACCTCAACACACTGCTGACACAGCCTGTACACTGCAACAGGACTACCTCAACACACTGCAGACACAGCCTGAACACTGCAACAGGACTACATCAACACACTGCAGACACAGCCTGTACACTGCGACAGGACTACCTCAACACACTGCAGACACAGCCTGTATACTGCAACAGGACTACCTCAACACATGCAGACACAGCCTGAACACTGCAACAGGACTACATCAACACACTGCAGACACAGCCTGTACACTACAACAGGACTACCTCAACACACTGCAGACACAGCCTGTACACTGCAACAGGACTACCTCAACACATGCAGACACAGCTTGTGCACTGCAACAGGAGTAACTGAACACACTGGAGACAGCCTGTACACCGCAACAGGACTACCTGAACACACTGCAGACACAGCCTGTACACTGCAACAGGACTACCTCAACACACTGCAGACACAGCCTGTACACTGCAACAGGACTACCTCAACACACTGCAGACACAGCCTGTACACTGCAACAGGACTACCTCAACACACTGCAGACTTGGGTTAAGGACAACAGGCTGAAAATCACCCAAGCCAAATCCATCGGCACACTCGCCACCAGCTGTAAGCATGAACGCAGGTACTCCCCCCAACATCACATTATTTATCAATGTACGTGTGCCACACACCGTACACCAACATTCTTAGAGAGACATAACATAGGACTCACCTTCAAGGACCATGTACAAGGCAAGAGGCGGTGCACCCCCAGATTCGATGCACACAGGCCAGCTACAGGGCCAGACTTTTGGGCCACAAAAAGAAACATTCTCCATACTCTAAAAAACAATGTTTATATCAGTGATGATCAATACTCCTCCCTCCCCCCCTCCCCAGCATAGACTTCCATCCTATCTAACACCCACAACACCTTTCCAAATCGTACAGAACAATGTTCTATGCATCACCACTGACTGCACCAAATCCACTTCCTTATGTCACTTGCCGTCTGATATTAAAGCCTTCCAAGTGAGAGACTACCTTCATATAAGGAGCACACAATTCTATGCATTAGCCTGTTCCAGTACACAACACCTCTGCTGTTATATGACACACACACACCACACCTAGGCACATAAAACAATCACCATACAAACATTATCAAACCTTCTATAACAATATCCCACCTCCAGATATACTAAATCCGACAATGATAAAACGCCTACATACTCACTTCATAATAATATACCATCTTGATCACAACACCATACTACCAGCCCCCCCTCCCCACAGTGTCTCTCGTTCTTCCTGTTAAAACAAACTCAAGTTACGACAAAGAATCGATCGTAAGTATGGTCGAGAATTTCACCTCTGGGTCGGAATCGTATCCCGGCTTGGACGGTGATTAATTTACTAAGTTTGGTTCGGCCTTTCCAATGGTGAAATCGGCTGACTCAGTGGCAGAAAAAGACAAGGCCACGGCTCTTCATCTTTTCCTTTGCACTTCTTCGTGACTGGCACCAAATCCGAGCGATAATCTCTTCTTGCTGTTCGATATTCGAGATGGAGAGATGGCAGTTTTAGGCCAAGTTAGAGTAAATAGCGGTTATATGGCTCCACTCTCAAAGGCAGTGGAAGGCCTATACATGTTTTCAATAGCACTTTCTCGAGGTTAGCGTTGAATTCGATCAGTAAACCCTTCGTCGATCACTGTTTATATAAATCCAGGCACCTTAATCCCGTAAGGGGTGGCCACAAATAAATCACCCCCACGTCTCCCTGTCCCCTGCTATTTCGCTGCCCTCCTTACCAACTCACGCCCCCTCTCTCATATACCTCTCTACTCCATCCTTTCACCTTATCCTTGGTCTCCCCCTACCTCTTCCCTCTCTTCACTTCACTTATATACACTCTCCTTGTCAGTGTCTCGCGCTCCTTTCTCTCCACATGGCCAAACCATCTCAGTGTATTCCTCCTAACGCTTTCTATCACATCCTCATCCACACCACAGCACTCCCTCACTTTCTCATTTGTCAGTAAGTCTCTCCATGTACCACTGGCCACATATGAACCTGGTACACGCCCGGTGGCTGGCTGGAGGTTCCTGGCAACTCCGAGGTAGTAAACTGTAGATTCCTATGAATGAATTTCAGCACTTGTAACGAAGATTGAGACTGGTTGATCTGATTTCGGTTGTATTCATCAGGTGAACATAGATTTATTTTTTCATTCATTCATTGCCAGACGCCATGTATCCCAGACGGGGTGACCAAGGGCTTAGATTTATCATAACTGAAAAACTATGCACACTCCTGTCAAGTAATAACGTAGTATTAGCGATCTTAACGAGAATTATTTACTGTAGGTGTGACTGAACGTATTAAGAAAATCATGAAAGTCGGTTTTTACTACTGTCGGGCTTACCACAGGTAGTGAAGACATGCATCAGTGAAACATCGAGTCAGTTTGATGCAAGAGGGTTAAACGAACGACTGACCTTTCGCACATTTCATGCCTAACTATATTGCAACTTTTAAATGCGGAGCCTTTATGATTTAGTTTTATTTATTCAAAATAAAGTCATATCAGTTATTCATCCTCCTCCGGCATTTTTCCACCCGCACAGGCATTAGGCCGGGATGGCAGGGTGACCAGCTGTTCCAGTATAGTTCAAAAAGACATAAAACACTTGATCACTTACAATGGAGATCAGTATTAATCGAGACCCACTAATCCCTCCTTAATAAGAATGATAATAGTTACGATGGGGAGTTTCAAAGCGCTTCAGAACGAATGGATGGTATATCGCCATGCAGTTTTATCATCTTTACATGTTTGCCTGTTTACGTGTCAAAAAGAATAATGTGAGGAATATAGAAATACCTGTAATACAACTAATGGTTGTGAAAGCTAAGAAAACGTTAGAAATACTGGCATGTGTTCGACTACATATATGATAGTAAATATAACAGACGTGATTGTTTCTCTTTCCATAACCTTGCACCATTCCCAATCTCTTCCAGTAATTACCGTGGATACCGTTCATATAACCTATAAATACTTATCATAATTAACACATTACACATGTTTATAGTATTAGATATTCGGCATTTCATAATTACCACTAGCCTGTGTTACTCCAGTGCAGAACTCAGACATCTCAACTGCTTTCGCTCTCATCTGTTGTTCGTTAACGTGTCCCAACCCTTCCTAACAGGCAAAGTGAAATATTTCTTCCCTTCATCGGCTTCTCTGCCTGCCTCGGCCTGACACTCCATGTCTTGGGTGTATTGGCACTCTTACGATATGTAGATTCATTTATTATCTGATATGCGAAATGTGTTCTGCACATTTCCACTTTAATTTTGTAACTTGTGAAAAGTTTGTGTCTGTGGTCCCTGTCCTTATATAAATATAACAATACTTACATGGTTAGAACGGTGGCTATCATTTTACAAGGAGTTAAAATGTCGATCCTACCATTCCTACCCTACTCATCATTCCATACGTATGACGAGCAGGATAGCATCGAACATATATATATATATATATATATATATATATATATATATATATATATATATATATATATATATATACAGTATATTCGTTCTCTCTAACTGCATATTTCAGTCACGAACACTGAAGCCTTGTATAACTAACATCTACATTGGAGTATAATGTGTTGTTTCTGTTTTATTACAGCATTTGTTACACTGCACACCACTCTAATCTGTCCTACACTGCCACATGCCACTTTGGCGTTGTCTGCCACCCCTCCTCCCTCCCATCCTCCTTGCTCTCACCTCACGCCACATCAGCCGTCCCAACACCAAACTCACAAGGCTATTCGGCCAGACTGCCTAGGGAACAACTACTACCCTAACTGACACTACCCATCACTACCGTAAGCCAAAAATGAACGTTTCCAATGCGTCTCGTACCGATACATTTGAGGATGAGATGCATTACAAATTATTGCTTATTTGGATGTTCCTAAATTTTTGCATCAATGTTTCTGTGCCAAGGTCGTGGACACAGTTGCAAACAGTAATATAATGCGACCGCGTGTTTCTTGACGTCACCAACAATGCTTGCATTTATAAATAACCGAAAGTTTTATTTAGAATACTGAGTAAATGTATTGGAGACGCCAGTGGAGTGTGTTAGACTGATACGTTTCAGCAGTGGTGTTAAGCAGTGTTGTTGCTGATTGTTAGAGGTTTACGGTATATGGTATATAACTGGAATGAATTAAGTAATGTATGAAGAATATTAATATTATTTAAAGACTGATCTTATAACAATCTGATATTTGTTCTGCCACAAATGAGTTTGTTAATAAACATAAATGAACAAATATTACTTCAGGTTTTGAAACTCATGATACTTTGGGGTCTAAATACACAGAGACTGTATACTCAAACACATTGGTCACATCTGTATATTGTAATCAACAAGTATTCTTTAACAATAGAGAAATTATAATTCTAGGTAAACAATACACATTTCCATTTGTAGTTGCTCCAGCCATCACCATTATCGATCACACCTTGCAATCTATGCTGCATTGATGTTACATTATTATATGCAAACTGTTTTCTCCTGAGTATCTCCCACACAGTGGTGTAAACATGTTGCATGAATTGCTGCGTTGTCCTTTCCAGTTCAGGCTCCCATGAACTTACCATGTTGGCCCAGATGTCCTCTGCTGGATTCATGTCACACCCACGACTAGGCCAGTCCACTAATTCTAGGTGTGGGTGCTCTTGGAACCATGTCTGCACAATGAGAACTGTATGGATTGGGCATTTGTCTTGGACAAAGAGTATATGGCCAGGAAATGGGAAGTCATGATCTCGTAGTGAGGGAAGGAATACCTCCTCAAGTATCTCCACATACTTGGCTGTGGTATAACGTCCCTCTATTTGGACGACATCTCCCACTCCATGGAGGCACATCCACCCCCAAACATCGCATGTAACATGTCTGCTTCGCGCTTCTTCGTAAATATTCCGTGGTTGATATCTGAAAATAGAAATCCATGTCTTAACAAAAAGGAATATATTTCTTTATGTGTAAATCTCTGTTAGTTATAGTTGGTGGGTAAATGTTCAAGTTACTTTTATTACAACATTAATAGTCATATTCAAAATAATGGTGTAGGTATATGGAAGCGCCTAATCTGACTTTGTAATGTGCATGTGGATGTCAAATTACATCAGTCTTACAGTTCTACTTTGGAATCACGCAGAACAATATCTGGAATCATTTCGCCCCCAACAGTGTATTTTGCCAAGCGACGTCAAGCAGAATGTCTTCTCATCGGATAAGACCGCATGTGCCCAGTGCTCCAAATTTTTCTGAACGTGATCTTCAGTAAACCTCAGTCTAACGTCGCAGTGTCGGGGTGTCAATATTTTCTTCTTGGCTGGGGTCCTGTGGTGTATGCCTGCAGCATGTAATAGTTGTCTTATGGTCTGAACGCTCACATCCAGCTGAAGTTGCTCCCGTATTGCCATTGCATTAGTAAACGGGCTACTGTTTGCAACACCTTGGATTTGCCGGTCATATTCTGTTGTCGTCTTCCTGGCCGGTCTTCCTTTGGGCCGATTAAAGTTTCCTTCTTCATTCCATCTTTTTAGCCATAACCGAACAGTAGCCAGGATATACCAGCTGCCATCGCCCGTACTGATTTCCCAGTGTCACGTGGGACAACTATTCTTCCACTTAGGACGAGTCTGTCATGCTGGCGATCCATCTTGAAGCACGCTACCTTCATCTGTTGTGCGGCTCAATCATCACATCGATTTTGTGAGACACGCGAGTGACGTCATGAAATAGCTGTATAAACTATTGCACAACGACCTTAACGGGGTCTGGCAAATTACTCCTTTCAAACTGATATAACATTTTCACGAGAGGTTGGATGAATGATCATAATACTCCTTTTTGTATTTTAAAGCCGGATTTGTATAATATCCATGTGTGGGATTTCGGCACAACACGCTGTGTGTGATTGTTTCAATTAGTAGGAATGGTCAAGGAGCTGACAAGACTGGATCGGCAGCAGCTAGTAACCATTTATATGTTAATCATTCCACATCAATTATTCACCAAAAAAAACTTACCTCTAATTTTTTTTATTTTTTTATTAGGATGTCACTTATGTTGAGACTGTAAGTTCACAAGTGTGCGTCCACATCACCGACCTGTTGGATTCGAATACTTGCGGGAGCCGTTTCATATATTAAGTCCTAATACATAGATGGTAATAGGATTACAATTATCAAAAATTGTTATAATAAACTAAATATATACAAATGTTTATTTTAAACACATATAAACAACTGATTAACCAGCAATCAGTTCGTCAGTTACCAAATTTCTCTTCATAACCCTCTAAAACATGCAATAACTGTACGGATTATGTTCTGTATTAAGGCAGTTACACAAATTATCACATTTCCAAAACCAGTCGGTGTTCAAATGAGTGACTGGTAAAAATCCATATCATCATGTTGGTGCTGTAATACTGAGTCCGTCGCACAATGACAAGTAGGGCTGGAGCCCACACGAAACAACAGCGCCATTACTCTGTGAGAGCCTACAGAGTAAGAGTCACGAAATAAATGTGGGTATGTGCAGGTCACATCTCGCATATTAGAAAAAAAAAAAATGAATCTACAAATCGTAAGAGTGGCACCCCAGATATGGAGTGTCAGGTCGAGGCAGGCAGAGCAGCATAAGGAGGGAAGAAATATTTCCATTTGCATAATAGGGAGGGTTAGAACACGTTAACAGGCATGAGAGCGAAAACAGTTGAGATATCTTTTTCCTGCACTGATGTAACACAGGCTAATGGTAATGATGTAATGCCGTGGAATTACCATTATAAACACGTGTAATGTGCTAATGATATTAAAAAGTACGTAGAGGGTTTATGAAGTACCCACGGCAATTACACCTCGATATGACCACAGTTTGTCAAGAAGGGACTTTGTATAGTGAAAGGTTTTGGGAAGAGGAGGATAAACAACCACGTCGGTTATCTCTACTGTCATATAATTTATGTAATCCAACACATGCCGGTATTTCTAACATTTTCATAGCTTTCACAACCATTAGTTGTATCACAGATATTTCTATATTCCTCACATTATTCTTTTTGACACGTAAACAGGCAAACATGTAAAGATTATAAAATTGCATGGCGATATACCATCCATTCGTTTTGAAGCGCTTTGAAACTCCCCATCGTAACTATTATCATTCTTACTAAGGAGGGATTAGTGGGTCTCGATTAATACTGATCTCCATTGTAAGTGATCAAGTGTTATATGTCTTTTTGAACCATACTGGAACAGCTGGTCACCCTGCCATACCGGCCTAATGCCTGTGCGGGTGGAAAAATGCCGGAGGAGGATGAATAGCTGATATGACATTATTTTGAATAAATAAAATCAAATCACAAAGGCTCCGCATTTAAAAGTTGCAATATAGGCATGAAATGTGCGATAGGTCAGTCGTTCGTTTAACCCTCTTGCATCAAACTGACTCGATGTTTCACTGATGCATGTCTTCACTACCTGTGGTAAGCCCGACAGTAGTAAAAACCGACTTTCATGATTTTCTTAATACGTTCAGTCACACCTACAGTAAATAATTCTCGTCAAGATCGCTAATACTACGTTATTACTTGACAGAAGTGTGCATAGTTTTTCAGTTATGATAAATCTATGTTCACTTGATGAATACAACCAAAATCAGATCAAACAGTCTCAATCATCGTTACAAGTGCTGAAATTCATTCATAGGAATCTACAGTTTACTACGTTGGAGTTGCCAGGAACCGCCAGCCAGCCACTGGGAGTATACCAGGCTCATATATATATATATATATATATATATATATATATATATATATATATATATATATATATATATATATATATATATATATATATATATATATATATATGTGTAATATTTTATGTGAGGAAGAAGGAACCAAAGGCAATGAGCCCACAATACTGTTCCCTCCAAGAGAAAAACAAAATACAAGAGAGAGCCAAATTCAAGATCCATTCATTTCGAGATGCCTGGACACACTGCGTTTGAAAGACTGGAGATCATAGGAAGCAGGAAATACAGACAGAGGGAGACAGTTCCAGAGCTGACCTGTTGCATAAATGAAGGACTGGGAGTAACGGTTGACTCTTGCATTAGAGAGTTGGACAGAAAAGGGGTGAGAGTTTGCTGCTAGACTGGTGCTACGCGCCCGTCGTAGAAGTGGATGAATGCATGCAGACAGTTCAGAGGAACAGTGACCATTGAAGTAGCGATAGAAAAGAGATAAAGATGCAACACTGCGGCGAAGAGACAGAGGTTGAAGGGAGTCAGTAAGAGGGGAGAGTTAGTGAGACGAAAAGCCTTTGACTCCACCCTATTGAGAAGAGCTGTGTGTTGGGAGCCTCCCCATACATGAGAGTTGTACTCCACACAGGGGCGGATAAAACCCCTGTATAGTCAACAATTGTGCAGGGGTAAAGAAGGAACGGAGTCGGCTTAGCACACCCAATCGCTTGGAAGCAGATTTTACAAGAGATGTAATATGATCTTTCCAAGACAAGTCCCGAATAAATGACACCCCAAGCATGTTCAAGGATGATGCAGGATTAAGTTGAGTATTATTAAACATAAGTGGGTATACCTGTGGAAGATTTTGTCGGGTTGATAGGTGCAAAAACTAAGTCTTTGATGCATTAAAAACAACCAGATTATTTTTACCCCAGTCAGAGATACGAGCCAAGTCAGACATTAGGTGTGCCATAGCCTCATCCCTTGCCTGTTGAAATAACTGGTGAGATGGACGTTGTGGGAATCAAATGGAAAGGTGAAGGGTGGAGTCATCAGCGTATGAGTGGATAGGGTTAGATGTACAGCTTAGAAGGTCATTGATGAATAAAAGGAAGACAGTTGGTGATAGGACAGAGCCCTGAGGAACACCACTGTTAATAGATCTAGGAGAAGAACGATAGCCGTCTACAACAGCGGCTATAGAACGACCAGAAAGGAAGCTAGAGATGAATGCACAGATAGAAGGATAGAAACCGTAAGAGGGCAGTGTGGAAATTAAAGATTTATGCCAGACTCGATCGAAAGCCTTTGAGATGTCAAGTGCAATGGCAAAGCTTTCGCCAAAGTCCCGAAAGGAGGATGACCAGGAGTCTGAAAAGTAGGTGAGAAGATCGCCTGTGGAGCGTCCCTGACGGAACCCATACTGACGATCAGAAAGAAGGTTGTGATAGGAAAGATGCTTTAAAATTTTTCTATTAAGAATTGACTCGAAAACTTTTGAGATACAGGATGTTAAAGCAATTGGACGATAGTTAGAGGGTTGGGAATGGTCACCCTTCTTTGGGACTGGCTGAATGAGAGCAAACTTCCAGCAAGAAGGAAAGGTACAAGTTGACAGACAAAGGCGAAAGAGTTTGCCCAGGCAGGAAGTAAGCACAGAAGCACAGTTTTTGAGAACAACAGGAGGGACTCCATCAGGCCCATATGCCAATGGTACCTCTACATGCTCCTCTGAAATAAGTCATTTCCACTGCTCTAACTGTTGTGTCCTTCCAACAGGGTCGAAGCTTCGCTTCCAGGTTAGGTTAGTGTGTTACGTAGATTAATCTATTAGGTCAAGTTACGTTCGTTCTCTTAGTATCAGATTAGGTTAGTGTGTTACTCAATTAACGCATGCGTGCCGCAGGGATCAGTTCTGGTGCCAACCCTATTTCTGGTTCATTTTAATGATCTCTTATCTGTCACCCACAATCCCATTCACTCATTTGCAGATGACTCAACACTACATAATTCATTCACACTCAGACACCCATTTACAAAGTCTAATATCTCTACCTTTCAACTCAGTACAGCCATCTCCATAAATCAGGATCTATCTACGATCAGTAAATGAAGACAAAACAACCTTGTCTCTTTTAATGCTAGTAAAACTAAATATATACAGTTTACTAATAGACATATATCGCCAGATTCGTACATTACCTTCAGCGCTACTAATATTCCCATCTCCAAAAGTATTGAAATTCTTGGCGCCTCACTTAACAGTGCCCTCAGCTAGACCTCTCATGTCAGATCACTTGCTAAAACAGCCTCAAAGGATCTTGGATTATTGCACAGAGTCTGTAACTTCTTCGCCGATGAGCAGTTAGCTATAATTCATAAGAGTCATGTGCGCTCTCAGCTTGAATATTGCTCACCCTTGTGGAATGGTTGTGGAGACGTTGCATTAAGACAACTAGTCAAAATTCAAAACAAAGCTGTTAGAATCATTAACAACCCTGCCATTACATATAAACTACCTCCCCTGCAAGTAAGAAGGAATGTTGCCTCCCTTGCATTATTTTACAGATATTTTTTTGGCAAATGCTCAGAGGAAGTTGCGTCCATGGTGCCACCTCTCCATGCCTTCCCTCGTGCTACACGGGCATCTGGTAGAGCTCATGACTGGAATGTCACTCAGCCATATTGCAGAACTTCTGCCTATCAGAATTCTTTCATTCCCCGAACTGCATCTCTCTGGAACTCGCTTCTCCAGAGTTGTTTCCCTCCAAATTTCAACCCACAGCTGTTCAAGTCTAACTGTTACAGATATTTTATGAAAGGAGGATGCCAGTAATCTGGTGTATGGATTGTTTTTTTTTTTACTCATTTGTTTTTCCTTCCTCCGTTCTGTTATATATATATATATATATATATATATATATATAGAGAGAGAGAGAGAGAGAGAGAGAGAGAGAGAGAGAGAGAGAGATAAATCTATTAGGTTAAGTTACGTTCGTTCTCTTAGTATCAGGTTAGGTTAGTGTGTTACGTAGATTAATCTATTAGGTTAAGTTACGTTCGTTCTCTTAGTATCAGGTTAGGTTAGTGTGTTACGTAGATTAATCTATTAGGTTAAGTTACGTTCGTTTTAGTATCAGGTTAGGTTAGTGTGTTAGTTAGGCTAGGTTTTCTTAGTGTGATCACGCATTAACTCACACTTCCACCCCTCTCTCTCTCTCTCTCTCTCTCCCATTTTTCCATGATTATTCGTAACTAATTTATGTAAAATTATTCATTAAAGGTTATACATGTGCGTGTTGATGACATGAATATATTACATCGTTGATAGCCTGTGTGTCTGTGTGTATGTGTGTGTGAAGGGTACAATTATGAATGAATTAACTGTGTATTTTATCATTAATCCCCTTGTGTAGAAGGACGCCTTCACGTGGTAGCACTGATATAACCAGGCTGCTCCACTGCCTGGCTATGCAAACGACACCAGCTGCCTCCCTGTTCCCCGAAAGGAGGAGAGTAAACTGTAGGAGAAGGGGAGTCTCAACCCGCAGTCCATTTGGTTGACGTGTAAGATAAACATCAGTCAAAAATACAACAAAAACAACAACAACTAACAACACTAATACTACCAGTAATTATAACAAAAAAGGGAATAATAATAATAATAATAATAATAATAATAATAATAGCAACAATAATAACAAAAACATTAATAACAACGGTGTAGTGCCCGGAAGTGATAATGAGTTGTATTTAGTTCATTTTATATGACCAAAAGTTCGGATTAGTGAGAGAGTGTGGCCGGGGCATAGTTGTTACCATGCGGACGTGACCAGAACATAGATTGTTACCTAATTGCTAAGTTATTTTTTTCCAACTGTAATTTACTAGTATTAAGTCTCTTTATAATAAATTCTTGAGTGGATGGGAACATGTGCCTTTGGTCATGTAATCCAGCATAATGTACGTGTGCGCAATGTGATGTAAGGCACGATGATTTTTATTGTTTTTCGATGAAAGGGTATAAAGAGAGAGGTGTTTGTGAGTAATTATTGTAACTAGAGAATGTCTTTTTTTTCGGGTAATCGATTGTAAGGGGAAAGACATCACACCGAGTCTATCACGAGTCTGTAATAATAAAAATCTTATATTGCGTACGCCATCCCCCCCCCCCCACCCTTTGCGTCACACAGTTTTGACGTGTTTCACTCGCTCACCGGCCGTGATAGGTGGCAGATGGTCGGCACTGTCGTCATCCTCCCCCCCCCTCCCCCGAAGGAATTCTGTAAGTAATTTGATATTATGCCCGATATGTTGAAGCGCGAACAGTGATATCCCATGAGTGATAATAGTGACGAAATAAAGAAATAGACTCTGGTAGAATCAAGTGTTGTCGTTCCTCAGGAAATGTGTAATGGTGACGCCATTAGCCATTGGAAGAGCGAGTCCAGTTTCCTGCTCCACTCTGTATTCTGAGAGCTGAATAGTGAGGTATTTCCCATATTTTTGTGTATTGTACTTTATTATTTAGTGTGTAACTGGAATACAAGAATACTAGCTACAGAGTTCTGTCTGAGCCTCAGATAAATGTATGATTTTTGTGGGCCAAATATCAGGTGCCCGGGAACTGTGAATTATTTCTTAACCCGCCCCGTCCCGACGACGTATGGGTACGTTGCAACGATTTGCATTTGCCAGTCCCGGCGACGTACCAGTACGTCGTGCAATTGCAAGGTCGCTAATTTGCACAATTTTCAATTTTCGCACGTGATTTTTCGTATGTATACAAGGGACACCTTCCTCTATTCCTGTACAAGATACCAAGCAGGGACAATGCCTTACACTGCATAACCTCCCCCCTCCCCCCCTCACGCCATTGTCTTGGCAAAGGACCTGTTACCAGTGACCTGGCTAGTAAAGTTATTCAGGGCCAGAGTGATTCCCCAATCGATGACAATGTGGAGGACAATGTTTACATAGCATTAGAAGAAGAAACAGCCAGAAATAATGATCAGGTAGTGTGGCAAAAATAGGTCAGGTATGGTGATTAGTTAGTGAGTGAAACAATGCTTATAATGCCTTTATTACTGCTTGAAAACCAATATACTGTCATACTACATATACATTCGTACCAAGTAAATAAATAAATACCGTTTATGAGTGGATAAAATAGTTACCCTCCCATAGAACTCGTTTTCTTTGGTGCCAGCATGTTAGAAAACCCACTCAGGTAAGGAGGAACTCCTACCTGGATTGGGCACTTTAAACCTCAGGTGAGCGATTTCTCTATGAATTTTCGATGTTTCTCAACAAAAGCGAAGGTTTTAGCCCCCCCCAAAAAAATTCGAAAATACCTCGGGACTGGGGGATGTCGGAGGTGCGGAAAACCTCGGGACGTGACGGGTTAATGTATTGGGATGACTTTGCAATTCAGTAGTTATTATGGCTGTGCTGTGAGTCAATGTTCACGTAGGTACTTTGTGAGGCACAATGATATCGATGCAGTGATGATTTTCATGGTTAGATGTTAAAAGTTATTCATGCTTACTGTATTTGTTATAGTACTTTTTCTTCTATGTTATCCCTACAATAAGTATTATTTTGAGCAGACCTATGTGTCTAGTGTCATATGTTATTCTGTTGTTATTTGAGATGCCGAGTGTTGTAACTCATGTTTCTTTATTATGAGATTTTCTTGATCATGTGAAGGGATTACTTGCTTTGGGGAGAATAGTTATTCATTATACATATTAACTTCTAGCGGGTCCAAGTGTGGAGGTCGAAGTACCAGTGAGTGAGTCAAAGTTGAAGTGTGGAGGTCGAGATCCCAGTGAGTGTGTCCAGGTCCCAGTGCGTGAGTCAAGGTACCAGTGTGGAAGTCGAGGTCGGGAGTGGCAGAGGACAGGACCAGTGAACTTTGTGCTCAGAGGGACGATTATGAAGAAACATATTGGACTGGGACAAAGGAGCTAAGTTTTGTGGATTTGATATTAGGACCATATATATATATTTTTTCTAACAACGTGCCAACTGATTCAGGTTTAATCTGTAAAGCAAGTAGCTGGGGAAGATTTCTACCTTTTGATCTTGTTAATACACATTCCTCCCACTCGTACTTTATTGTTTGTATAACCCTTGAGAACTGGTGGTATAGAGCTATCATAGTAGTTGTTAATGTGAAAACTTAGAAGCATTTTGGGAATTTGCGAAGGTTGGGCTTTGGTTGGCCTAGTTGGAGACTGGCCTCATCATTTTGGCATGCTACCATTCTTAACTTTGCCACTTGAAAAGTAATAAACGCAACCGAAGAGGCCGCCAGTGGGAGAGAGTCTCCGTCAATCTGAGTTCTCTACCATTGCAGCCTGCAGTGGTCATCAATAGTGACTTGATTTCTGTCCCTTTTGACCACGTAAAAGTTTGGATCGCAGATGTGACAGTACAACGGTAACAGCAAAATAATAACATCATTGTTATAGATAACAAAAGTAACAAAATAAACAATAATAGCAACACCAGTAATAATAATAATAATAATAATAATAATAATAATCAAATTCTCCCTACCTCGAGATGACTTTATTTAGATTCAGAAACTGTGTAGTAAAGGAGGCAGAAGCAGTCTCCCTTACCCTTCCATATCTAGCTTTTTACTGCAGCCAAACACACTCAATTTTACTCAGCCGGGATCTAGTTGTATCTTAGCGGCGATAAATCTTACGAAAAGGATGGTATACTTACGATCCATTCCCCATCGTATCTAAGGTTTTTACAGGATGAACTACACAAGGGATGATTTTTGCACTCCCTTCCCTGACCATCCTACAGAAAACAATCATAACCTGCTGTAATTTTCGTGTCGTAACTAAGATGTATTTATGAAGCCTCCTTGTCCTTCTTGCATATCAGAGCCCAACTTACGACAGGATTTTGATCGTAAGTGCATGTGTGTATGCAAGACAGTGTGATGACAAACACCATAACACAAGCTTCGTTTATTAACTACATACATCATCATCATCATCATCATCATCATTAACCTATAAGTGTGTGTTGGGGGTCTACCTGGAGTGAGTCAGTCCAGGGTAGAATATCTTGTGCGTTTTTGTCGCTGGTCAGGTGAGAAAGAATGCTAGATTTTTTTCTTTTCTTAGTCACGCATTTCCATCTTCTTAGCTTTTTCTCTCCTTCCCTTTTTAAATATCTTTTCTTCATCATAGTCATTTTCCTGTTCCCCTCTTCCTCTTTCGTTTCCCTTCTGATGTCCATCATTTTCTCGTTTTCTCACCTATTGCCCCACCCCTTCTCTCTCTCTCTCTCTCTCTCTCTCTCTCTCTGCATTCTTCTTTTCTTCTTTCTCTTTTATTTTCATTCTTTGTTCTCTCTATTTTCTCCCCTCTTATCAGTTTTTCTCTTTTTCCTCTCTCTCTCTCTCTCTCTCTCTCTCTCTCCATTCTTCTTTTCTTCTTTCTCTTTTATCTTCATTCTTTCTTTCTTTGTTCTCTATTTTCTCCCGTCTTCTTTCAGTTTTTCTCTTTTCCTCTCTCTCTCTCTCTTTTAAACCTCAGCCACTAAACCCCTTAGCTCCAGACGATTTTATCCAGCTCAGGGAAGTTATAGCAAATGGTAAATGGATATTACACACAACCCTTCCCATCCCCGTTCCAAAAATCACTCCTTAACTGAATAAAATCATCTGAAAAAGGTAAAAAGTGAAAAAAACATATACACCATAACACTGAAGATATCCTCCGCCTCTCTGGAACTCGTCTTGTGAGGATGCTCCCTAACGCCTTTTCCTAAGCTATTTGTTTACTGTATCTTAGTGTCTTCATCTGTGTTATATAAAATCCTTCCAATATCGTCACACTCTGCTTAACCCCTTAACCATGGAGCGTCACGAAAGTGACGCTCGGCCACAATGGATCATACCGCGGGGTGTCACTTTTGTGATTCTGTGTTATTTTGAATTATCCCGGGCTCTCAAGTGGTGGCTTGTATCATCTATCAGTACTGCCAATGTCCAACACTAGTCAGCACTCCAAATCTCATCTGTACTCCCATCCATTGTTGACATTTTAGCGATTTTACCCCCTTCGTGACTCCCCTCCCTACCTGCCCTCCATTACCCTGTCCTCTCACCTCCCACGCCGCACTGCGGTACGCAAATTTCCCCTGGATTTTTCCACAGATTTCATCCATTGAAATAAGCCCTATGCCCTATACTTATACAAAATAATATACACCAAAAAAAGATCAGGTATGTGATAGTGTTATATACCAGGAATTGGCTAATTATCACCTGACAACACCTCATGTGCATTCATTCACTATATTACCACGGTAATTTCTCCTTTGATTTATGCCTTGTAAATCGATGTCTGTAATAAAAATATATATCAGAAAGGAAGGGAGTAGCCTAAGTGACATTTACATTCACCTGGAACTACCCATTTCTTTATGTATTGTCGAGATTTTCTATCTATAAAAAATTAGCATATGAGTTAGCAGCAGTCAGCCTAAGTGTCATTGTCAACCTTTCCCTTCTCAGATAAGCCGCGGCATTTAGTTCCTTGTCCTCCGCTGTACTGAAACCATGTCGCACTCGTGCCCTGCCATTCCTGCCGCTTCTGCGCCCATTGCAAAGGGCCCCGTGACCTCTAGTCCTATGAAAAGTAGTGAGGGAAGCAGGAAAGGCCTTAGTGATTCTGCAGTGACACGTGAACTTGCAGAATTGTCCATGGTGATGATGGACAGTGATTTTGACGATTCAGGTGAATCGTGTGATGAGCCGGGTGAGGTTATCGTGCCAGAAACTGCTACAACGAGTGCTTCAGTGTCGGAAGTAGTCTTTAGCTCCAAGGGAAAGGAGCCTTTAGTGCAGTAAGGCAAGGAATTTGGGAAGGGAGTGAAAAGGCGGCGTGTTAGCCCCAGAACAATGCCCCCACATGACCCAGCCTGCCATGAGTCACGAGTGCATTCACCTCCCCATTCCCCAAGCCCCACTTCACTCATTTCTTCATCATCGTCGGCTGAGTTATCTCCGGAGTCTTCGTCGTCGGAGTCACCACCAGCATCAACAGTGAAGGCAGGCCGTAGAGGAAGAGGTAAATCAAGGAGAGTGAAAAGTAGTGTAGCTAGTAGGGTAAGGGCTGCTAGTGCTGTACGGCAACCCAGGGTCAGTGCAAGTGACCTTGAAGGAGATAAATCTGCCTCACAGCCAACCTCCACCACCACCACCACCACCCGCCCTACACCGCCACGACAGGGAATCCTGGACGCCTTCGCGTGGACGGAAGGGTCAGATTTTGTGCCTGAAAATTTAGTATTTGATGAGAGTTCCTCAGGAGTTCAGCCTGCCTTCACTATTGACGAAAATGCTGAGTGTGTGGACTACCTTTTGGCCTTCCTAGATGATGAAGTCATGCAGCACATATGTGATGAGACCAACAGGTATGAATCACAACGTGCTGCAAGTGGTACAGGTGCAGCCAAGATGCAACAGTGGTCCATGCTGGGAGTGCAGGAGCTGTATGTGTTCTTTGCCCTCATGCTTCTCATACCACACTCCAAGAAGCATGAGTTGGAAGAATACTGGTCCATGGACCCCTTACTACCCTCACCCACCTTCAATAAGTACATGGCCAGAGATCACTTCCGGAACATCATGGGAAACCTGCACTTTGCCGACAACGATGTACCTTCCCAAACCGACCCACTCTAAAAGATCCGGGAGATTCTGAGCAGAATGAAAGATAAGTTTGTCATTCTTCCACCCCTTTCAGAAGGTTGTCATTGACGAAACCTTGGTTTTGTTCAGAGGACGTCTTCGGTTTGTTCAGTACATTCCAAGCAAATGCCATCGCTTTGGACTTAAGTTCTCTGTACTGTGCGACTGTAAGACGGGGTACATCCTTGACTTTGTCATATATTCAGGCAACACTGTCAATCTGGATAAAACACCCCCTTGGCTTCTCAGGCTGTGTAGTGAAAGTGCTCCTAGAAAAGTATTTTGGTGGGAATCATGTGCTGTATACAGACAACTACTATACAGCACCGAAACTTGCCAAATACCTTTCTGAGCACAGCATTGGCTCCTGCGGCACTGTCAAAAGTAATCGTGCTCACTTCCCCAAATTCCCAGAGGCAGGAACCTCGCAGCAAGGAGACGTGCACCTACGCAAGTCTGAGAAGATGCTGGCAATATGGTGGCATGACAAGAGGGTCGTGCACATGCTCACCACCGTACATAATGGGGAGATGACAGACAGTGGGAAGGTCGACCGTAGGACAGGCGAACCTGTGATGAAACCTGATGCTGTGTTGGACTACAATATCAACATGCGGCTGGTGGACAAGTCCAACATGATGATTGGTGAGATCGACTGCCTCAGGAAGAATACTAGGTGCTACAGGAAAGTTTTTCTGCATCTCATAGATATGACGATGCTGAACGCCTTCATCCTGTACAAGATGAAGGTCGAGCCACCCAAGTCCTTCTCCCTGAGGTTGTTCACCAGGACTTGTGTCCAGCAGCTGCTGGAAAGATATGGTAGGGTGACAGCAGCAACTCCAAGGCGCCATCCAGTAACACTTCCCGACCGACTTGAGCAGAGGGCGTATATGGATCGGCACAGACTTGAGCTTATGCATGCCACAGGGAAAAGGAAGGCTGCAATTTGCAGGTGTCAGGTGTGTGCACATACCACCCGCCGCACACCTGAGCACAAACGCACCTCTTGGCAGTGCAATGAGCGCCAGGTTCCCCTCTGTGTTACCTGCTTCTTCGATTACCACAGCCAGAAGCAGTTCTAACAGTGCAAGTGTGAAAGCAGAATAATTTGTAAAAAATGTGTAAATAGCAGGTGAAAGCAATGGATGTTCAGTACATATGATTGAACAGTATATACCTGACGGACATTCCCACTTGTTTCCTGCCCTTCACCTATGACCTGGGGTTCCCCACCGACCTGGCATTCCCTCAAATAGCTAATCTCCCTGTGGAATACCGTTCGAAAATAAGCTTTTAAGCCATCGAAATCGCCTAGACGAAAATTAGGAACGGTGGAGGTATTTTCAGTGGAACAGAAATCCCAAATAAATTTGAACTTAATTTCTTCATGATCGCTATTACCAAGTCGTCCACCAATCTCTATATCACTAATGATATTTTCTTTATTAGCTAAAACCAAATCTAATATATTATTACCTCTGGTGGGCTCCCTGATATACTGATAAAGGAAATTATCCTGTACTACCTCTAGAAATTCCTCTGACTCTGTATCTCCTGTCTGATTTCTCCAATCTATCCTTGGCAGATTAAGGTCCCCTACAATTATTACTAAGCTGGACTGTGATGCTTTCCTAATATCCTCCCAAAGGTTTTTACTATCAGCTCTACTTAATTTAGGAGATCTGTAAATTGCTCCTAAGATTAATTTCTCCCTATTGTTACTAATTTCAACCCAGACACTTTCTGTGTCCCTATTTACTTTAATGTCTGCGTTATTGTAACAGTTTAATGAATCATTAACATAAATAGCTACCCCTCCCCCCTTTCTTCCCTGACGGTTTGACAAAAATATAATAGCCCTTTATCTGATATTCTGCTAAATATTCTCTAGTGTCTGTATTCATCCAAGTTTCACTAATAACAGCAATGTCTAATTTCTCTGTACAAATTAAAGCCCTCAGTTCATCCATTTTATTACGTAAACTCCGGCTGTTTGTGTTGTACACTATCAGGCGTAGTAGTGGTGGTGGTGATGGTCAACACCATCACCACCACCACTACTACGCCTACCACTATCACCACTACAACTGCAACTACTACTTCTGCTACTACTACTACTACTACTACTATGACGACGACGACGACTACGCTTGCCACATACGTAACTCTTCCCGCGGACTCACACTTCTCCACTCACACTTCAGCATGAGGTACGATTCGTCCTGTCTACCACTTTCCCTCCGAGTTGACCCAAAGGGATATCATTATAATCATCATTATCATCATCATCATCATCATCATCATCATTATCATCATCATTATCATCATCATCATCACTATCACCACCATCATCATTATCATCACTTTGTTCTACCTCCTCCTCCTCCTCATCATCATCATCATGATAATCATCATCATCATCCCCCTTCTCCTCCTACTCTTCATCATCATCATCATCATCCCCCTTATCCTCCTTATCCTCCTCCTCTTCCTCCTCCTCCTCATCATCATCATCCACATCATCATCATGTTTTTCTCCTAAGGATGAGATGAAGTAGGGTCAAGAAAATAATATACGTAAAAAGATGAGAAATAACAATCCAGTAAATAAATAAATAAATATATAGATAGATAAATAGGAGTAGATATTTACTTTTCAAAATTTATCTTAGTTTCTCATAAAGAACAAGTTTTCTCTAGTTTCGAATCCGTCTTTAATAATTTTTCTGAATGTATGTATGTATGTTTATATGTATGTATGTATGTATGTATGTGTAAGTATATTTGTATACCTACGGAGGTGTAAATGTATGTATGTGTATGTAGGTGTATGTAGTTATATGTGTATGTATGTGCATGTATATATGCGTACATGTATGTATGTGCATGTGTCTGTACGAATGTATTTATTTGTGTGTAGCCTTGTGTGTGCATTTGTTTATGTGTAGTGCTATGCTTTCATGTGTATGTGCATATGAATGTGTATGTATGTAAGCACGCTGTGTCTGTCTGTGTGTATGAGTGAATGTATGTAAATATAAATGTGTGTGTTTGTGTGTATGTACTGTATGTTTACTACTGTGGATGTTTATGTGTTTATTTTTGTATGTGTATGTGCATATTTGTATGTGTGTATGTACATGTATGTGTGTATGTGCATATGTGTATTTGAGTGTATTTGCATGTCTGTATGTATGAAAGTGCATGTGTGTGTATATGTGCATATGTGTATGTGTGAATGTGCATGTGTGTATGTGCGTGTATGTGCATGTATGTATGCCAGTCCAATTCTAAATCTAATCCTATGGTACGTCTATTTTATGAAGAGCGTTTGGGCGTTGTCCCTCTTTGAGAGTCCCCGTCCCACAGTGTTGCCATACTTTGTACTGGGCAACTTAATCGGATTAGAAACCTAACCTAACCTAACCTAAACCTAATCTTAAGCAGTGCCAAACAAGTAAACAAACAACAAAATCAAAAGCAATAACAAAACCCTAACAAAACAACGACAATCACTCTAACTCAGTCAAACAAACAAACACATCTATCAGCTATATATTTATCTATCGTAGCTCAGGTATGGAGAACATTTAATTGCCTCACTAATTACACAGGTGAGATAAACACGGGTAAAGTAAAAACAGAAAAGTGGATTTATTGAAGGACAAGATCAATAAAAGAGGATGGACGGCAAAAACTCCTTTCTGGGTAAACACACACACACACACACACACACACACACACACTCAGTAATGCTCATAACAAGACGAATCCTCTTTTTCAAGGAATTTGACATCCATGCCCAAGGAGATAAGGGCAGTTTTCGCCTCCCCGATGACGTGGTAGGGGGGGTGGGGGCTCCGGGTCAGAATCCAAACCATTCCTGTTGAGATGAGGTTAGGTTAGGTCAGATTGGGTTGGTTTGGGTAGACTGAGTTTGATTTAGTGAAGTTTGGGTCTTATTTCTCTCCTGCCCTAACAACCCTTCTCTGCTCTCTCCTACCCTAGTCTACATTAGCCTACCCTACACTAGCCTACCCCTATCCTGCCTTACACTGACCTACTCAGCCCTAGCTTTCCATCCCTACCCTATCCTACCCTATCCAATCTTCTCCTCCCTATCCTTCCCTAACACACACACATCCCTTCAACCATTACCCTACCCTACCCTGCCATATCATCTTCTTTCCTCCCTTCCCATACCCTTCTATTCCCATTCCTTCCCCTCTCACGTCCTCTCCCTATTTCCCCTTCTCCTCTTTCCCATTGCTTACTAAACCCAACGCACTATACGCGTTTTACTCTAACTTGGCTCAGATTTTCGTCCTTCAGCTTATTTCACGTAGCTCGGTGACGGA